>NC_066545.1:5737676-5777676 GCF_024679095.1 Eriocheir sinensis | reverse complement strand
TTTCGATCTTTTCCTACTATTCCATGACAATAGACAATAGACGATTATGACAAATTGAATAAAAGCGTTTACATTCACTGTCCAAGCTGCACTGTTATAATCCTGTCAACAAAACTCTCTCTCTCTCTCTCTCTCTCTCTCTCTCTCTCTCTCTCTCATTCCCCCACCCGAATCCCCCACAAAACCAGCTTCACTTTACACCAGTCAGCGTAAAAATAAGACTAGGAGGGGGAGAAGAGAGAGGCGAGGAGGAAGGGGGGGTAGTGTGTGTAGTGGAGTCTGATGGAGCTGTGGAGAGGATTGCAGGGAGTAATGAGGGAGGTAATGGAGCTTAACGCAGGTGTGCGGGAAAGGTGAGAGGAGAGAGGGGGGGGCGAGAAATGGATGAAGAGCCTTAAAGGGGTGTATGGGGAATGCAAGAGTGTTTAGATGGGCTCAGATCTATAAACAGGTGTGTAGAAGGCGTTTAAGGGGTAGAGATGAAGATTGGAATAACATGGGGGAAGAAATGAGGGGTAAAAGGGTGAGAAGAAGAAAGGAAAACAGGAGGGGAAGAAAGAGGTATGGAGAAGAAAAGAGATAGGAATTAAAGGGGAGGAAAAAGAGGGTAAAAAAAAAGGAAGGGAAAGGAGAGCCAGAGAGAGGAAAAGGGAAAATAGAGGGAATGAGGAGGAAAAGGGGAAGGATATTAGAAAGATATAGAGGGCGAGGTAAGGGAAGGCAGAGGGGGAGAAGTAGGAGAGAGAGAGAGAGAGAGAGAGAGAGAGAGAGAGAGAGAGAGAGAGAGAGAGAGAGAGAGAGGAAGGCATGTAAACGACAGGAGAAAACCAGAGAAAGGAAGAGAATAGGGCGAAAATGGAACAGGGTAGGAAGGTGAAAAGAAGGGGGAGGCCGAAGAGGATAAAGAGGGGGATCAAGTGAAGGTTGCATGGAGAGGTGAAGGGGAAGATACGAGAGGAAGAAAACAATATAAAGGTTTCAACGGGGAGAGGAAGGGGAAGGGGGCTGCAAGGGGAAACGATGGAGGGTTAGAGAGGAAAGGGGGAGGGTATGGGAGGGGAAAGCACGTGGTATTGGTATTAAAATGGGAAAGTAAGGGGATACGGGTAAATAAGGTGGAGAAGGGAGAGGAGCAAAAGGGAGAAGAGATAATGAAAAAGAAAATATAGTAGAAGGACGAGAAAGAAGATGGGAGACAAGTAGTAATAGAAGAGAAAGTTGCAAGTAGAAGGAGTAAAGTGCAGGGGGTAACAGAGAAAGGAATGGGAAAGGGGAGTGAAAGGAAGGGTAGGAGTATGGTGAAAGGTGGAAAGGGTAAGAGAAGCTGGGGAGAGAGAAAGAGAGAGGGGGGGAAGGGGGGCTGAAGGGGAGAGTACGAGGATGGTCAAAGGTGGAATTGGTAAGGAAAATGGCAGCAAAGGAAAGAAGGAGAAAGGTGGAGGGGAGGATAGGAGAATGGATACAGGTAGCAGTGGATGGAAGGGAGGGGAGAGAGAGTGAAGGGGAGAGTTTAAGGATGGTGAAAGGTGGAAGGTATAAAGGACAGGTATAGCAGAGGAAGGTATGGAGAGGTGGTGTTCAAGGTAGAAAGGGTGAGGGAAGTAGCAGAGGAGAGGTGGGGTGAAGGTACTACGAGAGGGGTGATGGGGGAAGGGGAAGGGGGGGGGAGGCAGGTGAGCGGTTTAATGCCAATCTTCAAGTCGTTCTCGTCCCCTTCAGCAGCGGGAGAGCGAGCGGCAATTTCACTCTTTGAGAACCTGATTTTAATTTTCTCTCCTTACGCGGCTCCGTCTTTTCCTCTTCAAGGCGCGGACGACGATTTTTATACATTTTTTTCCCTGATAGCTTTTTTCCCCTCTCTTATTGTTCCATCTTCTTCCTGGTCTCCCTTATCATCTTAATCACCTTTTTTCTCCTCCTCCTCCTTCTCCTCCTCCTCATCCTTCTCGTCCTCCTCCAGCACATCCCCCTCTTCCCTTTCTCCATTCTCCTTCTTTTCCTTCTTCTTCTCTTCCTCTTTCACCCTCTCCTCCGCCTCCACCCCCTCCTCCCCTTTCCCTTACTATTTCTTCTTCTTTTTCTTCTTCATCTTCTTCCCCCTCCTCCTCCTCCTGTTTCTCCTCCTCCTCCTCCTCCTCCTCCTCCTCCTCCTCCTCCTCCTCCTCCTCCTCTCCTTCAAGGTGTAATATTCCCCGGCCTCAGTGTTCCAGGAAATGAGGTGGTTAAGACGCCGCTGTCACGATCTTAATCTTTCCCTGATGAGAGAGAGGGTGAGGGGGGGGGATGAAAGAGGGGAAGGGGGAAGGAGGGAAAGGGGAGGGAAGAGGGAGCAACGTACGGGATTGGAGGAGTTAAGAGAGGAGGAGAGCAAAAGGCGAGTGTGCGAGGCTGTTGTCTATTGTAGTGTAGTGTAATGTGTGTTTTGTGTGTGTGTGTGTGTGTGTGTGTGTGTGTGTGTGTGTGTGTGTGTGTGTGTGTGTTTATCTTTTTATTGAAGACCTTTAATTTCATTACATAATTAGTAAAAATAGATTCACCATTAAACCGATGAAAAAAAAAAACGAACTAAGAAAAAAAAACTCAAAACGTGAAAATAAACGAAAAAAAAATTCCACAGAGAAAAAGTAAGACAGAAAACGAAAAAAATCTGCAGAAAAACAGGGAGAGAGAGAGAGAGAGAGAGAGAGAGAAAGTTAGCAGAAAATCTTGCTAAGTTTACCAGAGTTGGCCTCCGCTAAAGAGCCGGGAGTGGGCACTGAGTTTAGCGATTAGCCGAGAGCAAAGCTGAACTTTTATCATTTAGCGGGGAAAGGGAGAGAAAGGGGGGAGGGGAAGAGGGGAGGAAGAGGGGGAGGAGTGAAGGGGAGAGAGGGGAGGAGGGGGAGAGGAAGTGTGGGGGGAGGAGGAAGTAAGAGGGTGGGAAAAGGGAATGAAAGAGAGGGCGAGGAAGTATGACGAGGAGGGGGAAGAAAGGGCAAGGCGGGAGGAAGAGGAGGAGGAGTGAAGGGTAGAGAGGGGAGGAGGGGGAGAGGAAGCGTGGGAAAGGAAAAAGTAAGAGAGTGGGAAAAGGAAATGAAAGAGAGGGAGAGGAAGTAGGACGAGGAGGGGGAAGAGAGGGGAAGCAGGGAGGAGGAGAGAATGAGTAGGAGAGAGGGAGAGGAAAAGGGGGAAAGGGAGAAAAGGGAGAGGATAGGGCTAAGAAAGGGAATAGGGAGTGTTTTACCTATATGAAACAGTCCTGAAGAAGGAAAGAGAGAAGAAAAGGAAGGAAAGAGAGGGGGAGATGAGAGAGATATGAGAGGTGATGAGAGGAACGAAAGAGGTGGGAAGGGGGAGAGGGAGAAAGAAAAAAAAAGTCCTCATCCATGGAAGCAATAACGAACAAGCGGAAACCAAAAAGAAAACAGAAAAAAAAATATCAGGGAATATTAAAGAAAGAAACATGAGGAAGAGAGAGAGAGAGCGAGAGAGAGAAGAGAAGGTAAACGAGTCATAAGCGAAAAGACAAAGAGGGGATTTAGCCGGGAAGCAGTGCAGGGTGAGAGGAATATAAAGAGAAGAGGATTAGGCGGGCGTGAGGAGCAGCAGCGAGATGACTAAACGCTGATCGTCCGGGGATCTGGCAAGGAAGGGGAAGAAGGGACGGCAAGGATGAATGCATTAGAAGAAAAAAACATCAAATAATACAGGAACGATTAAAAAGAAGGAAGGAGTTAACGTGTGTTTGTGTGCTTAAGAGAGAGGGAGACGAAGGGATAGGAAAGAAGCAGGAAACATGGAGTCATGGAAGTGCAGGCAACATAAAGTCTATTGGCTTATTGCAAGGTTACCTGCTCCTCTGGTGATTTAATCTGCTCGACAGCAACTTGGTGCCTGCAGAGCAGATGAAAGCACCTCGGTATTCAGTTTACTCCTGACGCAACAAAATGACGGTCGATTCGATTTTTGAACGAGTTGATGGTGTTCCCATTTACTATTTCTGAGGAAGATTGTTCCAGCGGCGGATGACTCGGTTAGATAAAAAAAACTCCTGCCAATCACTGTGCTGCATCGACTTGATTGAATGGTCGCTTGAGTCGTTCCTCGTGCGGCTGAGTCCTTTAGGTTGGAATCATTTTCGTGGCGCGTCGTTGAACCATTTCGAGTAATTCAATGTCCTTCCTGTGATTAGGAGACCAGAACTCTTCCGCATACTCGAGGTGGGGTCTTATTATGGAATTCTACAAGGATAGCATTACGTCTGGCATTTTACACTCGAAGTTCCTCGCTATGAACCCGAGCATAGTGTTTGCTTTGTTATATGTTTTTTACAGTGCCTCGTGTGTTGCAGGTCACTGCTGATGGTAGTCCCAAGATTCGATTCCTCCAGCACCGCCTGCAGAGATTGCCCATTCATGATGTATGTATGGTTACTATTTCTGGACCAAATGTGCATCACTTTGCAATTGACAACATTAGAGGACGCTTGCAACTTTTCAGAGCAATTGATGATTTAATTGAGGTACTCTTGGATGATTTCCAACTCGGTTTATGAGGGCCTTTCCACCCACCCTGGTGTCATCAGCAAATTTCGATAGGGAGGATTACAGTCCTGATTCTAGATCGTTGATATATATGATAAAGAGAATGGGTCCCAGCACTGACCCTTGAGATACTCCACTAGTGACTGGAAGCCACTCGAAGCCTGTCCGTTCAGTAGCACTCGTTGCTTTCCGTCGGTTAGCTCAAAGTCACTTACAACAAGTCAAGTCACCCTGCCTTCAAAACTGCAACCAGTACGCGCAGGGGCGGTTTGGGGTGGAGCAACGGGATGACGTCACTTGATACCAAATACTCGCCAGTTCACGGGTGACTAAAGTTGCTTCCGGGTGTGCACTTAGGATGTGCATGCTCGCCTTCTTTCACCGTGCGTTGAGGCAAGCCACTGACGAAAAAAATATACCCTTTTATTGTGCTATGCGTGACTGTAATTCCAATGCCTACACACGGCGGTGTGGGGTGTGAAGGGGGGGGCATGTTGAAGTGTTTAATTTAAATTAGTCCGCCTTTCTCCGTTTTCTCTAAATCCCAATTTCTACATTCTCTAGTTTGGCACCAAGCAGCGTCACGCATAAGCCACGCCTCTGCCGTGTCCCCTCCCACAAAGCTGGGTATGACGACTTGATATAAGTGACTTTGGGTAAGCCAATCTCTTATCACGCGATCAGATTGCCTCCAATGCTCGCCGAGTGTAGTTTCTTAAGGGAGTTGCTCGTGTGGTACCTTGCCGAGGGCTTTCTGGAAATCCAGGAAGGCAGAATGGAAGGAAGGAAGGAAGGAAGGGAAGAAAAAAACAGCAAATAATACAGGAGTGATTAAAAAGAAGGAAGGACTTAACGTTTGTTTGTGTGCTTAATTAAGAGGGAGAGGGGAGGAAGGAAGAGGTGAGAAATAAAAGGAATGAAGGATGGAATGAAGGAAAAAAGGAAGGAAAGGAAGGAAGAAAAGAATAGTTTGCTCTGACGAGAGGGCGACGACCAGGAGAGAAAATATTTAGTGAGGATTAAGTTTAGTCCAGAGGGTAAGTATGTGGAGGAGGTGGAGGAGGAGAAGGGGGAGGAGGAGAAGGGGGAGGAGGATATGAGAGACGGACGTGAAAAGCATGGAAGAAAGGAGCAGAGATTAGCGAAGAGAGAGAGAGAGAGAGAGAGAGAGAGAGCACAAAGAGAAGATGCATGTCCGCCTGAAATAGTCCGGACAAACTTAAGAAGACAAACAGGAAAGAAGATATGCCTCGGGCGGCGGAAAAATATGTCTGACTCTCTCTCTCTCTCTCTCATGCACACACACACTCACACAGACACTCACACTCACACACACACACACACACACACACACACACACACACACACACACACACACACACAAATGGCAGGAAAAAAAAAGCAACATGCATTACCGGGCCCAATTTTCTCTACCTGATGACAAATTATTTAACCCGTAATAATTAAGGGTAATTACATTGCATATATATGGATTCACTCGAGCCCCGAAACACGGTAATTACAAATCCCAACCCCGGAAAAAATAAAACAAATGTAATAAAAAACAAAGAGCTGAGTGGGACGCTCCGTTATCCCCTCCCCTTCCCATCCCCTCTCCCCTTCCCAACCTCATTTGTCCCGCCCCCTCCCTTCCTATACCCTTCCCTTTCCACACACATACAAACAGATAGATAGACAAACAGAGATAGACACATACAGACACACACACACACACATACACATACACACACACACACACACACACACACACACACACACACACACCTGATATATTACCAAACAAAATGATGTCACCATGAATTTTGACGCCGAATAATGACCACGACAATTGTTTCCAATTACACGGGAAAAAAAACACTAGGTGGTGAAAATGGAAATGGGGCAGGTGAGTGCATGGGGGAAAGGGGGCATACCTTTTTCTATTACATTTATTTTTCGAGCTTGTAAAACACACCCGCCCACATACACATCCACGCAAAAATACATACACGCACACACGCACACACGAAATGAATTAGCTTCCCCCTGGCGTGTTTGTTTGCGTCGTCCTGTTTGTTTGTTTGCCGTTGTATTAATTTGTTTATTGTATCGAGTACACATAATGAACTAATACGCTTAATACGCTGATTTGTTTGCAAAAATCGTCGACCCCTAAAAGTGCAAATATCACAAATCTATGTCGCCGGCCGTGCACGCGTCGCTCAACCCTTTATTTCTTTTTATTTTGGTGATTTTACAATTCGAATAATTTCCTATTACTTTTTAATCCTCCCAGGCTTGATTAATTAGAAACCTATATTAGTTTTCATATATGATGGGGAGTTTTTTCTCATCTTTTTTTTACCCCTTATCGCTTTATCTTTACCTTCAAACAACTCAACTCATTTATCTTCCTCACTCATCGTATTTCCTGCATTAAATTTTATCTCATTATCTTTCTCTTCGTTTTATTTGGTTTCTCTCTCTTTTGATTCCTTCCTCTTTACCTACTTATCTATTTTCTTTCCTAGCAAAAATTCCTCTTAGTTTCCCAAAATCACTTCCCTTCCCTTTCCATTCCTCCCATCTTAGTCTCATTGCCTCCTTATCTTTTTCTTTTTTTATTAATTTTCTTTCTCTTTCGCTTCTCTATCTTTATCTATCTATTTATCTATTCTTTCTTTATCTACTAATCGATTTTCTTTCCCAGTAAAAAATTCTCTTAGTTTGACAAATCACTTTCCTTCCCTTTCCATTCCTTCCATCTTGTTCTCATTGCTCATCTATTCCTCTTCTTCCTTCTCTACGTTATCACCGTTCTTCACTGTGTTCTTTTACCTCTCCTTCCCTCTTCTTGCTTTCCTCATTCCCTCAGATCTTTCCTCCCTCCGCTTACACAAGTTCCTCCTTTCCTCTTTCATTTCCCCTCCTTTGGTTTCCTCCTCCTTTCCTCTCCCTCCCATTTTTCATCAACTACCTTCCTCTTCATCATATCTCCATTCTTCTTCTTCTGCCCCTCCTCCTCCTTCGCCTCCTTCTCGTCCCCGTTTGCCAACTACTCCTCCATTTTTTACGTCTATTTTTACTGCCTTCCCCTTGTTCGTCCTTTCTTTTTCTCTAACTCCCCCTCATTTCTCCTCTTCGTCTTCGTTCACCGTCTTTTTTCATAGTTTTCCCCTTCTCCATCTTCACTTCCTCTCCTCCTCCTCCTCCTCCTCCTCCCCCCCCTCATTCCTGCGTTTCATCTTCCCCCTCCTCGTTTTTACCACCTCCCCCCATTCTTATTCTTCATCTTTCCTTCCTTCCTCTCTTCCTTCCTTCCTCCTCCTATCCCGCCTCTCCGTCTCCCTTATCAGACACTTAAATTCAGCTGAGTCCACGAACACACTGTCAAAAAATGATTTAATATCCTGAGTCCTTACAGAAGATCCCGCTAGACCCTCTCCGGCTTGTCTTTTTTTACTCCACTCGCCTCCAGGGTCTTGTTTGAAGATGAGAAGGAGGATGAGAAGGAGGAGGAGGAGGTGGTGGATGATTGGATGCCAGCTGCGGTAGAAAATAGGATGAAGATGAGAAGAGAAGATGCAAGAGACGTCAGAGATAGTAGTCAGTGATTTTGCCGAGGAGTAGAGGTTAATAGAAGAGAGGTTAGAGCAAGGATGAGAGATGAGAAAAAGAGTGAAGAGAAGGAATCGGTTGTGAACGCTTAAGAGGAGAGAAAACCAGATGTTCATTTAGTTTTATGGTAAGACTGAGTGAAAGAAAATAAGAAAAAAATTGAAAATAAGAAAATAAAATCAGAAAATAAACAAGAAAATAAAAAAGAAAAAGAAAACAAGGAAATATGAAATGAAACATGAAAACTCGGAAATTTTTAAAGGATTACAAAATCACAAAAAATGAAAGAAATATGAAAAATATGACGAAAGACTATTCTTCCTTCCCTCAAAGCCCTCCCACCTTCTCTCCCTTCTTTCCTTTTTCAATCGTATCAGCAGCAATTTTAAAAGCAATTCTATTCCATTGTTTTCCTTCTTACAACCACGTACTTTCCCTTTTTCCTATCCTACATATCGCTTTACATTCCCTCTCGCCATCCAAATCCTCCCCCCATTCTTTCCATCCTTCTCTCGTACAATCCCATCCACGCTAATTGTATAAAGAGCTATTACCTTCCCTCCATCCTCCCCTCCAGACGTTCTACTTTACCCTTTCCCTTTCTGACAAATCCTCTTGCAGTCCCTTTCACCATTAAAATCCTCTAACTTTCTTCCCCTTCCTCCTACTACTCATCTTTTCCTCTTCTTCTTCCGCACAAACCACCTATTCTCCTTTTCCCTTTCTGATAAATCACTTTACAATCCTTTCCAGCATTAGAAGTTCCCACTCTCTTTCCCTCCTCCTCTCTCCCTATTTTCCTTTTCTCTTTCTGAGCTAGCCTCTTACAATCCTGCCCACCATTAAAACCCTACCACTTTCTCTCCTCCACCTCTCCTCCTCCTCCCTCTCCCCTCCCCCCTTCCCTCATGGCTGACTCATCACGGGGCGGCGCGCATTGCCTCGCCTCATTCCTCACATTACCGCGGCGGCATAAACTGCGGCACAGGAGCGGCCGAGCACCAAGTTATGAAGCCGCGGGGACCAACTCGCGGCGGCCCAGGCACCACCACCGCCCCGCACCCACCCACCGGCACCACCATCACCACCCTTCCTTGTGCCCTCCTTTCCTACCCGCCCACCCTGCTCACCCACCTGTAAGACTTAACTTCACCTTGCTCATCTCTCCTGTTAAATCCCTCCCCACCCCCCACGCCCTCCTTCTGATCTACATACTTCTGAGCTCCTTCTCCCCCTCTACGCCACCTGCCCACCCACCTGTAACCCCCACCAGCACGTCCTAACCACCTGGCACTCCTTTACCTCCCCTCCTCTATGCTTCACCCTCCCCACCTCCTCAATCATTAGCCCCCACCCCCCACCGCTCGCTCACTTACAAGCTTCCTGCCCGCCCGTCTTGCTCACCTGCCAAACTTACCTTCCACCTGTTAAGCCAGTCCACCTGTTAATTATCCCTCCCTCTTCCTTCCTCACCTCCAAGCCACCCACTCTCCCTAACACACCACCCAATTGTAACCACCCACCTGAACTGTCTCTCCACCTATCCCCCTTTCCCCCTTTCCTAACACTCAACCCATCCTTACACCCATCCACACCCTCACCCAGTCAGCTCACCCACGCACCCACACCGTCGCCACTCACCCAACTACCAGGGAACCAAATTTACTACCAACGCTCCCCACCAAGCTTACTTATGACCCAACCAGCAAACCTCGCATACGCAAAGCCAGGCCAGGCACAAGAAAATCATGCATATATATTGTAATTCCGCCGTTATGAATGTGGGGGGAAAGGTGGAAGCAGAGACGGGCACCCCCTTTTCCCTCCTCCCATTTCCCTCTTTCCTTCCTTCATTTCTTCCTTCCTTCCTTCCTTACTGACCTCCTTTCTTCCCTTTTTCTTTTCTTTCCTCCCCTTCTTTCTTCCTTCATTCATTCATTCCAGCAATTTCCTTTCTTTTCCTTTCCTTTCCTTTCCGTTACTTCTTTCCTTCCGTCCTACCTTCCCTCCTTTTTTTTCTCCCCTCCTTTCCTTCCTTCCTTCCTTCCTTCTTTCCTTCCTTCCTTCCTTCCTTCCTTCCTTCCTTCCTTCCTTCCTTCTTCCCTTCCCTCGCGAACCAAAACAATGAACTATGGTGTGGATCGAGAAAATGGAAAAAGTAGTCAAGAAAATAAATATCTAAAGTTCCTCTTTACCTAATGTCTCACCCTGTTACTGGAAAAGGAATTAAGATGGAATAAGAACGAGAAAAAAAGGAAAATCTCACTAAACGTCTTACATCTAACCTACTAATACTAATACCTACTAATACTAATACTTCTTACCTATAACCTACTAATATCCAAGCAGGTATTACCGTGCTCCTTATCTTGGTTCAGGAAGGGAAAAAAATATAAAAACACGAAAGGAGAGAGAGAGAGCCTGCAAGACGAAAGAGATAAACACTAGGAGAAAAAGGGAGGAGATAGTGAAGAAAAGAATGAACGCAGGCGGGGAAAGGGGGAGAGAAGATAAGAGGAGAAAGAAGTAAGAAAAAAAGATACCAGGAAGAGGGAAGGTGAAAAAGAAGGAGGTAATGAGAGAAAGAACTAACGGTAAGGAAGAAGAGGAAGAGGGAGGAAAGGAAAGACGGTGAGGGGGGGAGAAGAAAACCGGAAATGGAGATATGAACGCACGAGAATAGGAGGAGAGGTAGGAGGAGGAGAAGGAGAGAAAAAAAGTTATACTGTATTTATAAATGAAACGCCGCTTTTGTAAACTGGAATAGGCTGGACCTGGAAAAGCAAGGAGAGAGAGGCCGAGTGAGATAAGAGAGAGAGAGAGAGAGAGAGAGAGAGAGAGAGAGAGAGAGAGAATGTGTGCTTTCTCTATCTCTTATTCTTTCTTCCATCCGTCCTAGGACTTTCTTGAAGTTAGCCGAGGGTTTTCTTGAAGTTAGCCGAGGATTTTCTTGAAGTTAGCCGAGGATTTTCTTGAAGTTAGCCGAGGATTTTCTTGAAGTTAGCCGAGGATTTTCTTGAAGTTAGCCGAGGATTTTCTTGAAGTTAGCCGAGGATTTTCTTGAAGTTAGCCGAGGATTTTCTTGAAGTTAGCCGAGGATTTTCTTGAAGTTAGCCGAGGATTTTCTTGAAGTTAGCCGAGGATTTTCTTGAAGTTAGCCGAGGATTTTCTTAAAGTTACCCGAGGATTTTCTTAAAGTTAGCCGAGGATTTTCTTGAAGTTAGCCGAGGATTTTCTTAAAGTTACCCGAGGATTTTCTTGAAGTTATACAAGATAATTTCCTTAAGCAGGTAGTTACTGAGCCTACCAGAGGAGATAACACTTTAGCCTTAGTCCTAACTAATAATGGAAACTTGCTATGTGAGTTGGAGGTGGGCGGAGAGTTAGGAAATAGTGACCACAGAACGGTTCGTTTTAGCTTAGACTGGGCGGTAACCCGCGAACCAAGCCCAGTGTTAGTGCCAGATTTTAGAAGAGCAAATTACGAGGGGCTTCGAAGATATCTTGAAGAGGTAAACTGGGAAAATTTAGGGATTCATGAGGGCCAGAACTGTGGGTTGGAGAGCCAGGAGAACCATTTAGAAATTACTTACAATAATTTATTTAGAGTAATAGTAGAGGAGCAGGAACAGCATATACCCCAGCGAACACTTAGAAAAGAAATCATTGACCCTAAGTGGATGACTCGTGGACTAAAACACGAGATAGTGTTAAAGAAGGGAATTTATCAGAAAATAAAGAATGGTGAAACACATCTCAGGGGCCGGTATGTCGAACTATCTAAATTAGTTAAGAAAAACACCAGGGAAGCAAAAAGGATATACGAGATTAAAATAGCAAATGAGGCGAAAAGTAATCCTAAGGGCTTCTTTCAGATGTATAGAACAAAAACAAGGGAAAAAATTGGACCGCTGAAAGCAAACACTGGCGAACTAGTGGAAAATTACGAGAATATGAGCACATTGTTGAACGACTACTTCCTTTCAGTATTCACACAAGAAAATCGAACGACTATTCCGGAAAGGGTCCAGGTGTTCAAGGGCGGGGATAGCGATAAATTGAGGGATATAATCATTACCAGGCAAGTAAATCTATTAACAGTTTTCTGTTGTTCATTGATGATCTCGCAGCCTCAGACCCTCAAAACACAGTTTCTCCACACACAATCTCAAACAACTATCCCCATACTGTCCAAACCATCTTCACTCTTTCATCACTCTGGAACAATCTTCCTTCATCTGTCAAGAGGAGGGCGGGCTTTTTTTGTGCCCTTGAGCTGTCTCCTTTGCTGTAAAAAAAAAAAAAAAGTCCAGGATGAGATAGATAAGCTTAAGAAGAATAAGTCGCCAGGTCCTGACGAGATATTTCCGAGAGTATTAAAGGAATGCAGGGATGTACTCAGTGACCCACTATTAACCGACATCCTTAAGATGTCGGTAAATACTGGTTATGTGCCCAGCCTATGTAAAGTAGCTAATGTGACGCCGATTTTCAAAAAGGGGGACAGGTCAGCTGCTTCAAACTATCGCCCAATTAGCTTAACATCGGTTACAGGCAAGATGCTGGAGTCCATAATAGCCAGGAACATTCGGGAGCATCTAGATAAACATAGCTTAATTTACGGCTCGCAGCATGGGTTCACTTTACATTTCCGTTCCATTTACAGTAAAGTATTTGAGGCGGTATACAGATGAAATATGATGTAATCTATCTTGATTTTAGTAAAGCGTTTGACAAAGTTCCTCACCAACGACTGCTTAAAATACAGGCTCACGGAGTAGAGGCTAAATTTTTGAACTGGGTCCAGGCGTGGCTTAGCAATAGGAAGCAAAGAGTGCAAATCAATGGTAAACGTTCTGACTGGGGATGTGTTACGAGTGGGGTCCCACAAGGCTCGGTATTAGGTTCACTTTTGTTTATTATTTATATCAATGACTTAGATACAGGAATTGGTAGTGATGTCAGTAAGTTTGCAGATGATACCAAGATTGGTAGAGTAATTGAGTCGGATCAGGACGCTAGTATTTTCCAGGATGAACTAAACAGATTGCATGACTGGGCGGATAAATGGCAGATGGAGTTCAATGTAGGGAAGTGCAGTATTCTGTGTGTAAGTAGGAACAACCCCTCTCACAACTATTGCTTAAATGACACTCTCATAAGCAGATCTGGATGCGAGAGGAATTTAGGGGTCTTAGTGAGCTATGGATCACCTTACTATATGGATATCAAAATGTTAGAATCGGTGCAGAGGAAGATGACTAAGATGATTCAGGGGTTGAGAAACTTGCCATACGAGGAAAGACTCAAACAGTTAAACTTGCATTCTCTAGAAAGGCGAAGGGTGCGTGGAAACATGATCGAGGTTTATAAATGGATGAAGGGCTTTAATAAGGGGGATATTCATAAAGTTTTCTTGGTAAGAGAACCGGGTAGGACACGTAGTAATGGGTTTAAACTGGATAAATTCAGATTCAACAGGGACATAGGCAAAAATTGGTTTACAAACAGAGTGGTAAATGAGTGGAATAGGCTGAGCAGTCATGTGGTGAGTGCCAATACAATGGTTACATTCAAAAATAGACTAGATAAATTCATGGACAGCGATATTAGGTGGGGTTAGATTCACGGGAGCTTAGGTTCAAAGGAGCTGCCTCGTACAGGCCTACTGGCCTCTTGCAGACTCCTACGTTCTTATGTTCTTATGTTCTTATATCTACTTCCTTCTTCCTCTCCTTCCTTCCTTTCTTTCTTCCTTCCTTCTATCCTTCCTTCGTTCCTTAATTCCTTCTTTCCTTCCTTTCCCTTCCTTCATTCCAGCTTCGCCCTCTTCCTCTTCCACTTCCAACTCTTCCTCCTCCTCCTCCTCCTCCTCCTCCTCCTCCTCCTCCTCCTCCTCCTCCTCCCTGACATCCTCCTTCCTCCCACGTGACGCATCAAGCCCTAAAGTTTCTCCTCATAAACCATGAGGAATATATTTCATGCCAAGACTCGAAGGAGGAGGAGGAGCAGGCGGTGAAGGAAGAGGTAGGAGGAGGCGGTGAAGGAGGAGGAGGAGGAGGAGGAGGAGGAGGAAGAGAATGACAACTACGTACAAGGGTCTGTTTTATTACAATCATTATCACTATGTCTTAATCCAACAATACCGACTCCTTGCTCCTCCTCCTCCTCTTCCTTTTCCTCCTCCACTTGCTCTGTTTCCTCTTTTTTTTCTACTCCATAATTTTCGCTCCACCATTTCGTTATCAAATATCCTGTATTTATTTTCTTCTATATTTAAATCCAACATTCCTTCTCCTCTTCCTCAACCTATAAATTCTTCACCATTCTCGTTGTCAAGACTGTTCTAATCCGTCTTTTATTCTTCCTAGGTTCCTTTTTTCCTAATTTTGTTGCCTTTTCACTGCCCACTTTTCGTTCTTTCTTCGCGTAAAACTCTACCAACATTAACTTTTTTTTTTTTGGTTGTTTTATTTTCACCAAGTTCTTGTCTTTTTTTTTTTTTTACTTTCTTCGCCTTGATTCATTAACGTTTTCTTCCTGGATCCACATTTTTACACCTCCAAGCTGCCAGACTTCCTCCTCCTCCTCCTCCTCCTCCTCTCTCTCTCTCTCTCTCTCTCTCTCTCTCTCTCTCCACGTTCGCTTTTATCTTTTACATTGCAGCGCCTTTCTTCTTTTTATGTTTTAGTCCTTCAGTCTTGTCTAGCGTATATTTCTTCCACTTGTTCTTTCCTTTCTTCTCTTTTTTCCTTGTCTAGTCGTGCTCCTCCTCCTTCTCCTCCTTTTACTTCGCAACAAACTCTCCGCTTCATCTTTCGTATCGTTGTTATTCTCCTTCACTCTTTCTTTGTTGCTTCTCTCACTCCCTCTCTCCCTCCTCCTCACTTCTCATCTTCCCTGTTCTCCTCCTCCTTGCAACTTTTCTCCTTTTCCCCATCCACCACTACCACACACAACAATAACCTTCACTACCACCACCTCCTCGTCCTCCTCCTCGCCACAACCCTCCAGTCCCTCCTCCCCTTCTCCTCCTCCTGCGCCTGCTACAAGTTTAACAGCTGCTACACACATAACTCTCCGTCTGCCCCCCGCTTTGCTTGCTCGCAGACGCTTCTGAAGGCAATTTCCCCCCCGTCATATACAATAGTGCTTACGTGGCCAGCCAGGTGTATTTCCCAGGGCACCGGAGGAACGGGGACACTCCAGCAGCCACGGGGGGAAGGGACTCACTCTGTCTCTTGCTCTCTCTCTTGCTCTTTCTCTCTCTCCCTATCTCTCGCTCTCCTGCACTTTCCCTCACCTCATGTACTCAGTTTAGTTTTGGGGGTTTCTTTCGTTTTTCTTTATTTTGTGATTGTGTGTGGTTTTTGGGAGTGTGTGTGTGTGTGTGTGTGTGTGTGTGTGTGTGTGTGTGTGTGTGTGTGTGTGTGTGTGTGTGTGTGTGTGTGTGTTTGTGTGTGTGTGTGTGTGTGTGTTGCGTCTTTATCTGTATTCATTTGTTTTTGTTGTGTAACTCTCTCTCTCTTCCTTCCTGACGAATGACTAAAATTGTGTTTGAGAAAAAAGTTTCCAGCAATAAAATATATTCACGAGGAGCAGCACACAATCAACTCTCCCTTCGAGCGACTCTCTCTCTCCTCGCACTCAAGGTTGTCGCGAGTGTCGATCAAGTGATTGCGCCAGAAAACTATCCTTGCGCCATTCTACTCCTTCATGATCCCCTGCAACAAAAAGAGAGAAGGAAAACAATGTGAAACGACGAAGCAAAAAGATGTGAAATGTGAAACAGCAGGGGAGTCAGTTCAAGGGCATAAAAAAAAGGCTCCAGATGTAAGAGAATAATTTAAAACTGAGAATCAATTACGTGAAAAAAATAGGAAAAATAGTAGAATACATAGACTGAATAAAAGAAAAAGAGTAAATTAAAAAGAAAACAAGACATGAAGTTACGTAGAGTTATAAGAAAACTGCATCGAAATATCTAACAATGTAGGGAAGTGCAGTATTCTGAGTGTAGGTAGGAACAACCCCTCACATAACTATTGCTTAAATGACACTCTCATAAGTAGGTCTGGGTGCGAGAGGGATTTAGGGGTCTTAGTGAGCTCTGATCTCCGTCCAAGGGCACAATGCATTCAAGCTAGAAATCGAGCTAATAGGGTACTGGGATTTATTTCAAGGAGCGTAAGCAACAGAAGCGCCGAAGTCTTCCTCAAACTATATTTAGCATTAGTTAGACCTCATCTTGACTATGCGGTTCAGTTCTGGTCACCCTACTATAGAATGGATATCAAAATGTTAGAATCGGTGCAGAGGAGGATGACTAAGATGATTCAGGGGTTGAGAAACTTGCCATACGAGGAAAGACTCAAACAGTTAAACTTGCATTCTCTAGAAAGGCGAAGGGTGCGTGGAGACATGATCGAGGTTTATAAATGGATGAAGGGCTTTAATAAGGGAGACATTCATAAGGTTTTGTTGGTAAGAGAACCGGGTAGGACACGAAGTAACGGGTTTAAACTGGATAAATTCAGATTCAACAGGGACATAGGCAAAAATTGGTTTACTAACAGGGTGGTGGATGAGTGGAATAGGCTTAGCAGTCATGTGGTGAGTGCCAATACAATTATTGTCACATTCAAAAATAGACTAGATAAATTCATGGACAGCGATATTAGGTGGGGTTAGATACACGGGAGCTTAGGGTCAAAGGAGCTGCCTCGTACAGGCCTACCGGCCTCTTGCAGACTCCTGCGTTCTTATGTTCTTCTTATGTTCTAAGTATCGTTTAAAAAAAAAAATAACGCAACATAAACTTTTAAAGAAATGACCATAGTGTCCTAAGTGGAAGAGTTGACGACTATTGAGCAGGTAATGGTGGTGGTGATGACGGTAATGTTAGTAGTGGTGGTGGTGGTGGTGATAGTGATGTTAGCAGTAGTGGTGGTGGTGGTGGTGATGTGACGAGTTAACCGAGTCACCTGATGTGGGCCACCTAATTTTGTCGTGGTGATGGTAATGGTGGTGGTGATGATGATGATGATGATGATGATGGTGGTGGTGGTGATGATGATGATAGTGGTGGTGATGGCAGCTATGGCAGTGATGGTGATGCCGCCGGTTATGATGGTAGCAGACGTGGTAGTGGTGGTAATTTTGATGATGGTGAAGATGGTAGTGATGGTGGTGCCTATGGTTGTGGTAGGCGCGGTAATAGGAATCCAGAGGGCCGTCTGAACGTTCCTTCTTCCACCTTTTTCCCACAGGCGCCCCGTAATTGGCCTTAAATCCCGGCGGGGCGGCAGGTAATATTCACTCACCGGTAAATTCCATCTGTCCGCCACACCGCCGCCCACCACGTGCCTCGGAGTGCCGCGGGGCCTAATACTCAACCTTTGACCCCCCGCCCCCCTTCTCTCTCTCTCTCTCTCTCTCTCTCTCTCTCTCTCTCTCTCTCTCTCTCTCTCTCTCTCTCTCTCTCATTTGTAGAACTTTTTTTTTCTTACCAATCACTCGTCTTCGTTTATGCTCTCTTATCTATTTATCTATCTGTCTATCTATCTATCTATCTATCTATCTATCCATCTATCTATCTATCTATCCATCTATCTATCTATCTAACTATCTGTCTGTCTATATCAATTTATTTTGGTTCTCATTTTATCATACTGTTCTCTCAGATCTCTATTTCATCTGATTCCACAGGTTTTTTACGCTCCCCTTTTATCATTCTCTCTCTCTCTCTCTCTCTCTCTCTCTCTCTCTCTCTCTCTCTCTCTCTCGTTCGCTCGCTCCCACTCTGATTGGCTTCCTCTTTTAAAGTATTGGCATTTCGGTTCCTGTGTATCAGAGTCCTCGCAAAATTTGACATTCCATAAATCCTCGTCTCCCCACGGTAAAAATAAATTGCTTTTCGTCGACGCTCATAATTTTATTTCCGCAAAAGAGAGAGAAAGAGAGAGAAAACTATCAGTAATACGAGAGAAAAGCCGACATGGTTAATGGGGAGGTCTCGCGCCCCCGTTTAATTATTTCGCTGACCTTGCTTAGCGTTTTTCTTTTCTTTGACGGACGGACGGACGGACTAACGGACGTACGCTCACCTCTCGTTCGTGTCGTTCCGGTGTGAGTGTAATGTCGGGAGAACGAACAGAGCGACAGATGAGTCACGTGCGTCACTGATTATTTACTTTCTCTTTCTTTCACATTTTTCCTAACTCAGTCACTCATTAATTTACATCCTCTTGCCTTGAATCACTCACTCACCTTTTCACTTCCTCCCTCAGTTAATCACTCTCTTATCCACTCCCTCCCTCAATCATTCAGTCCCTCAATCCCTCAATCAATCACCTACTCACTCACTCCCTTAATTAATCAGCCGCTCACTTATTTACGAACTCCCTGAAACAATCGCTTACTTTTCACTCCGTCACTCCGTTAATCAATCACTCACTCAAATATTTACTCCCTCTCAGTCAATCGCTCACCTACTCACTCACTCACTCACTCATCTTACCCACCTACTCGAGGCTATGCACATTAAGTCAGTCTGCCATTCAACAGTATCTAAAGAAGAAAATTCACCATTCGACCCGAAAAGAAATTAAATTCAATCCGGCAGGAGAAAGATTCTTAAACTCATCAGGCGGAAAACAAGAAAAAATCACCAATACAGCAGAAAAAAAAACTCGCCAAACTTGTCCAATCTAATAAATAAATAAAGGTAAGACAATAAAAAACGGAAGATGCAGAAAAATCCTCAGCGAACTACCAGCAAAAAAATACAAATAAATGATCAGTATGTCCAGTATCCATAAGAAAAATTACAACAAAAGAAAAGAAAAGGTTAATCAGCCCGAGAAAAGGAAAATACTAGTCTGCAAAATAAAGAAAAGAACTCAATCAATAAATAACAGGAGTTACCGCACCAACCTGTCAGGAAAAAGAAAAAATACCAGTCCGTCCATTGCCCACCAAAAAATACCAGTCCGTCCATTACCCACCAAAATACCAGTCCGTCCATTACCCACCAAAATACCAGTCCGTCCATTACCCACCAAAATACCAGGCCGTCCATTGTCCACCAAAATACCAGTCCGTCCATTGTCCACCAAAATACCAGTCCGTCCATTGTCCACCAAAATACCAGTCCGTCCAGTGCCCACCAAAATACCAGTCCGTCCATTGTCCACCAAAATACCAGTCCGTCCATTGTCCACCAAAAAATACCAGTCCGTCCAGTGCCCACCAAAATACCAGTCCGTCCATTGTCCACCAAAATACCAGTCCGTCCATTGTCCACCAAAATACCAGTCCGTCCATTGTCCACCAAAATACCAGTCCGTCCATTGTCCACCAAAATACCAGTCCGTTCATTGCCCACCAAAATACCAGTCCGTCCATTGTCCACCAAAATACCAGTCCATTCAGTGCCCACCAAAATACCAGTCCGTTCATTGCCCACCAAAATACCAGTCCGTTCATTGCCCACCAAAATACCAGTCCGTCCATTGTCCACCAAAATACCAGTCCGTTCATTGCCCACCAAAATACCAGTCCGTCCATTGTCCACCAAAATACCAGTCCGTCCATTGTCCACCAAAATACCAGTCCGTCCATTGTCCACCAAAATACCAGTCCATCCAGTGCCCACCAAAATACCAGTCCGTCCATTGTCCACCAAAATACCAGTCCGTCCATTGTCCACCAAAATACCAGTCCATCCAGTGCCCACCAAAATACCAGTCCGTCCATTGTCCACCAAAATACCAGTCCGTCCATTGTCCACCAAAATACCAGTCCGTCCATTGTCCACCAAAATACCAGTCCGTTCATTGCCCACCAAAATACCAGTCCGTCCATTGTCCACAAAAATACCAGTCCGTCCAGTGCCCACCAAAATACCAGTCCGTCCATTGTCCACCAAAATACCAGTCCGTCCATTGTCCACCAAAATACCAGTCCGTCCATTGTCCACCAAAATACCACTCCGTTCATTGCCCACCAAAATACCAGTCCGTCCATTGTCCACCAAAATACCAGTCCGTCCATTGTCCACCAAAATACCAGTCCGTCCATTGTCCACCAAAATACCAGTCCGTTCATTGCCCACCAAAATACCAGTCCGTCCATTGTCCACCAAAATACCAGTCCGTCCAGTGCCCACCAAAATACCAGTCCGTCCAGTGCCCACCAAAATACCAGTCCGTCCATTGTCCACCAAAATACCAGTCCGTTCATTGCCCACCAAAATACCAGTCCGTCCATTGTCCACCAAAATACCAGTCCGTCCAGTGCCCACCAAAATACCAGTCCGTCCATTGTCCACCAAAATACCAGTCCGTCCATTGTCCACCAAAATACCAGTCCGTCCATTGTCCACCAAAATACCAGTCCGTCCACCAAAATACCAGTCCGTTCATTGCCCACCAAAAATACCAGTCCGTTCATTGCCCACCAAAAATACCAGTCCGTTCATTGCCCACCAAAAAATACCAGTCCGTTCATTGCCCACCAAAAATACCAGTCCGTTCATTGCCCACCAAAAAATACCAGTCCGTTCATTGCTCACCAAAAATACCAGTCCGTTCATTGCCCACCAAAAATACCAGTCCGTTCATTGCCCACCAAAAATACCAGTCCATCCATTGCCCACCAAAAAATACCAGCCCGTTCAATGCCCACCAAAAAATACCAGCCCGTCCATTGCCCACCAAAAAATACCAGTCCATCCATTGCCCACCAAAAAATACCAGCCCGTCCATTGCCCACCAAAAATACCAGTCTGTTCATTGCCCACCGAAAAAAAAAAGGTAAAGCGGAAAATTACGTCCACAAAAAAATTCCTCCCCAGTCTGTCCGAAGAAGAAAAAAAAGCGCCAGCAATTTAAGGCGCGACACAGGAGTTAGGAACAAACTTAAAAATCGTCTCATTCTCCAGAATCGGAATATTTATCACTTTAACTTCCTCCTCCTCTTTCTCTTCTTCCTCCCTCCCTGCGCCTTCCTCCTCCTCTTCCTCCTCTTCCTCCCTCCCTACGCCTTCCTCCTCCTCCTCCTCCTCCTCCCAATCTTCTGCGTCTCATCAACGATTTCATTTTCCTTCCTCCTCCTTGATCTTTTTTCTTTATCTTCTTTGACCATAATAATTTTCCTCCTCCTCCTCCTCCTCCTCCTCCTCCTCCTCCTCCTCCTCCTCCTGCGCCTTCTACGACTTTTCTTCCTCTTAATTTTATTTGTTCTTTTTTCCTTCTTCTATTTCTTTTGCTCCTTCTCCGTCATGTCCTTCGCCTACGATTCGTCTTCATCTCAGTTTAACTTCTTCTTTTTCTTCTTCTTCTTCTATTGCTTCTATTTCTTCTATAATTTTATTTTATTCTTTTTCTACCTCCTCCTCCTCCTCCTCCTCCTCCTCCTCCTCCTTCTCACCTCACTTTCCGCGGTGTTCAGGCGGCGTGCGTGGGCTGAGGTTAATTGTAGGTGTGTTGGTGGTAATTGTGAGTCGAGGCTTTGTCTTACCTGAAGTCACAGGCGTTGTTGGTGTTCTTGTTCCTGTTTTTTGTTGTTGATAATCGTTGCTGTTGTTGTTGACAGGGGTGGTGGAAGTGGTGGTGGTGATGGTGGAGGTGGTGAAAGAAATCATAATAGCGTAATGTGAAAAGGTAATGGTGTTGGTGATGGTGGTGGTGGTGGTGAAAGTTGATAATAGAGATGTTGGTGATGTTTATAGTGTTGTTGTTGTGGGTGGTAGTGGTGGTGGTGATGATGGTGATGAAAATGTGATGACAGAGATGCTGGTGGTGGTTTTAGTGTTGTTGTTTTTGCTGGTGGTGATGAAATGTGATGATATAGATGTTGATGGTGTTTATTGTGTTGCTGCAGTTAGTGGTGGTGGAGGAGATGAAAATGTGGTGAGAGATGTTGGTGATGGTTGTGGTAGTGTTGTTGTTAGTGTTGTTGTTAGAGGTGGTCTATTCTTTGTCTCACTGCCCTGTAACAATTATTCAGGTCCTATACCCACATGAGACAAACAAACCATGAAAAATAAAACAAGAAGACGATCCTATTCAACCCGATATTGTATGCTCCCCTTTTACCAGCCCAGAGGAAGGAGCGGAGAAGAACGGGCCAAGAGGAAGACAACGGGAGGGAGCGGAAGACAGCCGATGGGAGGGAAGAGGAAGTCAGCGGGCGGGAGGGAAGAGGAAGACAGCCGGTGGGAGGGAAGAGGAAGTCAGCGGGCGGGAGGGAAGAGGAAGACAGCGAGCGGGAGGGAAGAGGAGGACAGCGGGCGGGAAGGAAGCGGAAGACAGCAGGCGGGAGGGAAGAGGAAGACAGCCGGTGGGAGGGAAGAGGAAGTCAGCGAGCGGGAGGGAATGGGATGACAGCGGGCGGGAGGGAATGGGAGGACAGCGGGCGGGAGGGAAGAGGAAGACAGCGGGCGGGAGGGAAGAGGAAGACAGCGGGCGGGAGGGAAGAGGAAGACAGCGAGCGGGAGGGAAGAGGAGGACAGCGGGCGGGAGGGAAGAGGAAGACAGCGGGCGGGAGGGAAGAGGAAGACAGCGGGCGGGAGGGAAGAGGAAGACAGCGGGCGGGAGGGAAGAGGAGGACAGCAGGCGGGAGGGAAGAGGAAGACAGCGGGAGGGAGGGAAGAGGAAGACAGCGGGAGGGAGGGAAGAGGAAGACAGCGGGAGGGAAGGGGAAGACAGCGGGCGGGAGGGAAGAGGAGGACAGCGGGAGGGAGGGAAGAGGAAGACAGCGAGCTGGAAGAGGGAGACAGCGGGCGAGAGGGAAGAGGAAGACAGCGGCGGGAGGGTAGGAAGGAGTCTTGCGGTCCGGCCCTTCACTTTACAAGCCACACAGCAACAGGGCGAGACAGATAACGCCAGCGGACGACCACGAGCGCCGGGCAGGACACGACCACTTC
This sequence comes from Eriocheir sinensis, assembly GCF_024679095.1. Classification (NCBI taxonomy): domain Eukaryota; kingdom Metazoa; phylum Arthropoda; class Malacostraca; order Decapoda; family Varunidae; genus Eriocheir; species Eriocheir sinensis. The sequence continues at coordinate 5,754,606 of NC_066545.1, read as the reverse complement.
TCCTCCCCCGGGCCGCCGATCCTTACTCCACTTCTGTTCGGCCATCACTTTTACCTCTTCCCTCTATCTCTTCTTCTTCTTCCTACTCCCTTTTCTTTGGTCTTGTTCTTGTCCCTGTTCTTCTTCGTCTTCTCTTTTTCTTCTTCTCCCCCTCCTCTTCCTCCATGTTCTTAGGTAAGCGCCCTCCCATCCCATCTACCATTACATAACTCTTAACTCTTATATTTTCCTTGTCTCCTCCTCCTCCTCTTTCATTCTTCTTCTATTCTATCCTCCTCCAACCATTTTCTATGCTCTTCTTTGCTCTTCTCTTAGTGCCCTTCCCCATGCCTCCCCTTCGTGCCCTTCCCGCTGTCCCATACTCTCCCTCTCACCCTTTTTTCTCCCCTTGGTCCCTTCTTTTTTTCCCCTTTTTCTTTCCCTTCCTTAATTTTAACCCACTCTCCTTCTGTCTTTTTTTTCTCACTCTATCCCTTTGTCCCCTTTTTTCCTCCTTTGTTTAAGAATCCTCACCACCCTTATGTAACACAGTCCTCCTCCTCCTCCTCCTCCTCCTCCTCCTCCTCCTCCTCCTCCCTTGATATTAGCAGGTCAAGCGACGCATAAATCCACAAGAGGAAAACGAAGAAATGACCCACTTTGAGGAGAAAAAGAGGAGGAGGAGGAGGAGGGAGAGGAGGAGAAAGAGGAGAGAGGGGTAAAATTAAACGAGAGAGAGAGAGAGAGAGAGAGAGAGAGAGAGAGAGAGAGAGAGAGAGAGAGAGAGAGAGAGAGAGAGAGAGAGAGAGAGAGAGAAGAGGGTTGTAAAAGAGATACGGCAACGGGAGAGAGAGATAAAAGGAAACAACAGAAAAGAAAGTGTGAAAAAAAAGCTGAGGAAGCGAAGAAGGAAACAATAAAGAATAAAGAACAGAGGAAGAAGAGAAAAAAATGTGAAGAAATGACGTGCAGGAAAAGGAGAAGGAGGAAGGTTTTAAGAGCGAAAAGAAGAGAGATAAAGACACGGAGAGAGAAAGGTAGGAGGGAAAACACACACAAAAAAAATACGAAGGAAACAGGAGAGCATTAAGGAGAGAAAAAAGGGGGATAAAATATAAGAAAAGACTTGAGGATAGGAGAGGAATGGGAAAGTAAAGACAGTGAAATGCAACACGGTAGAGAATGGGAGAGAGAGAGAGAGAGAGAGAGAGAGAGAGAGAGAGAGAGAGAGAGAGAGAGAGAGAGAGAGAGAGAGAGAGAGAGAGAGAGAGAGAGAGAGAGAGAGAGAGAGAGAATCAGGAATAGAATTTGTATCGTAACCTTAAATACCAATGAAAACTTATATATATTGTCCACTAATCTTTAGCACGTGCACTTATGTCTCGCAGTAAAAAAAAAAAAAAAAAAAAAAAAAAAAAAAAAAAAAAAAAATCTGAAGTGGTGGCAAAGATAATTAACCTGATACGCAGCAAGGTGGAGATCAATTTTGTTCCTGTCAAAAAAAAAAATAACACTTTCCATAACGTTTTTTAGGGAATGACCTCAAACTGAAGTCCTCGGTTGAAAAAAAGCAAGTCCTCGAAGTTAAGACGGAACGAGATTAAGGGGAGGGAAAGGAGAAGGGAGAGGAGGAAAAGGGAAGAGGAAGATGTAGCTGAGAGAAGAACTGGGAGATGAGTAAAGTTTGGGGAAATGAGAAAGGGAAGATGGAGGAAAGAGTAGGAAGGAGTAAAAATAGGAGATGGGGGAGAACTAAGAGGACGAGGTAGACGAGGACAAGGACGAAAACGATGACAAGAAAAAGGAAGAGGAAATATAAGAGAAGTAGCAGGAGAGATACAGAGAAGATGAATTTAGAAGATCCAGACAACTGACAAAAACAAAGAAATAAGTGAAAAGCAAGATTAAAACCGAACAATCATCAGAAAAGGAGGAGGAGGAGGAGAAGGAAAAAAAAGAGGAGGAGGAAGAAGAAGAGGAGGAGTAGCAGGAGGAGAGATAGAGAGAAGATGAATTTAGAGGATCCAGAAGACAGACAAAAAACAGAGAAATAAGTAAAGCAAGATTAAAACCGGAGAACACTCATCGGAAAAGGAGAAGGAGGAGGAGGAAGAAGAAGAAGAAAGGAAGATGATGAAGAAGAAGAGGAGGAGGAGGAGGAGGAGGAGCATGCTAATTCCAGTCGACGTGAGAGCGGCTGACATTTTCTTTCTCGACGAGCGAACTTAAATTCAGGTATGCCGCCCAATTACGAGGTGAGGCAAGGTGTGTGTGTGTGTGTGTGTGTGTGTGTGTGTGTGTGTGTGTGTGTGTGTGTGTGTGTGTGTGTGTGTGTGTGTTTCAAAAGCTATTTCCCTATGTGAGTTTCTTTCCATAGTCCCTTTGTGCATCTCTCTCTCTCTCTCTCTCTCTCTCTCTCTCTCTCTCATTTCTGTTCCTCTTCCTCCTTTATCATTCCGCTTTGCTTGTTTTCGTTTTCCTCTTGATCTGCATTACGTTGTTCCTCTTCACGTGTTAAATCTCTTCGAATTCCTCTTATTCATCTTCTTTCTCATGTTCCTTCTCCTAATCTTCTCCCCCCTCCTCGTCCTTCTCCTCTTCCTCTTCCTCCTTCTCCCTGTAATATTTATCCAACTATATCTCCAATGTCTTTCTTTCGGTTTAGTATTCAAGTTTTCCGATATTGTTGCTGATTTTGCTTCCATTATTTTTCCTTGTTACACTAATAATCATTTCTTTCATTCACTCTTGTTTGATCTGCTTCTAGCCTCCCTTCCTTCTTTAAACATAGTTCTTTTTATTTTCCTTAGTTTTTTTTTATTTTAAACAGCAAAGGAGACAGTTCAAGGGCTAAAAAAAAAAACGTAAAAAAACCCCGCTACTTATTGCCCCTAAAAAGATTGTTATTTCTTCTGTTTCATAGCTTGTTTTCGTTGTTTCAGAGTCTTTTCTTCTTTCTGATTCACCTCTTGCTATGTTACTCTTTCGTTTCATCCTTTTTCAGCTGCTCTCAGGATTTTAGATTAACTTACTTTGATTATATTCTTCCTTTTTTTCTCCAATCCTGCAATTTGACACTGTTCTTAATCCTTCTTTACCTTATTTTTTTGCTGCTTCTTCCTCTATGTTCTTAACTCCTGCTATGCCGTTCTTTTCTTCTTCCTCCTTTTTCGTCCTCCATGTTCTTAAATCCTGATATTCCATCCCTTTTCTCCCTCCCTTTTCTGTTTCTTCCTTCAAATTCTTATCTCCTGCTAGTCCTTCTTCCTCCTCCTCATGTTCCCTCCTCCATCACCTTAACTCCTGATATTTCTAATTTTTCGTCCTCCGATTTCATTACGTCTGCATGCGCTGTACTTCTGTTATTCCTTCATCATCATCTGCTGCTATTTCTCCTGCTTTCACCGCGTCCTGCCTGACCCTGAACATTGCCCTCGTCCACTCCCCTACTACCCCCTCCACCTCCTCCTCCTCCTAGAATCCCCCCTCCCCCCCTCTCCCCCGTCTGGTTACTCTCGCTTCACGCTTCGCATCCCTCGCCTCACTCTGTCCATCTCGCTATTTTGCTGCCATCCGCCAGCATCCCGACTCACCATTTGCTCCCTCCTCCTCCTCCTCCTCCTTTTGCTCCTCCTGGAATACCCCCTACACGGATTCACCTTTCTTTTTTTCATCAAGCTCCAGCGCACTATCATTTACTGTACTACTTTCCGTCAGTGTTTGTCTGTCGTCGTATGTACTCGCTAAGGCAAAATTTCGTCGCGTTAGGCCCTGGTTCAGATCACGATTCTTCGCCTATGTTAAAAAGTAGAAGTTTTGGTTAGGGAAGGGGAGCAGGAGGGAGGATGGAAAGGGATGGGGAGGAGGAGGGGGAGGGGGGAGGGATGTGGAGAGAGACAGGAGGAGGAGGGATGGGGAGAGAGACAGGAGGGGGAGGCGTCAAAACATGGTGAAGGGACAGGTTTTCTATGTAGGGGAGGAGGTGCAGATCGTCGGGGAGGAAGTGGGGAAAAAGGGGAGTGGTTGTGCAGAGTGGGGAGGCTGCATGGGGGAAAGGAATGAAGGGTAGACACGTGGGAGTGGGAAAGGGGAGAGAGGGAGAGAGAAAGAAAAGGGAAGAAATGAGATGATGGGCGCAAAACTGAAAACAGAAAGGATATGGGGGAAGAGCAGAGTAAGCAAAGGGAAAAGGTGGAAAATGGGGAAAAGAGAGGGGGAGATGAAGAGTGGAGTGGAGTGGAGAGGGGGAGATTGTAGGAGGCGGGAATGGAAAGGTTATAAGGAATAGCAGCGGAAGCAAATAGGAGAGAGAGGGAAGGAGAAGGGGGTAGAGAAAGGGGAAAGGAGGGAGAGGGGCGCAGCAGGTGGGTTTAGAAAGCTGAAAAGGGAACAGCAGAAGGAGCAAGGAAGGGGGACGAAGAGTGAGGAAAGAGGGAGGGAGTAAGGAGTGGAATGATGGGAAAGGGGGAGGAGGGTACAGCAGATGGGAATAGCAGAGGAGGGGAGGGAGGGAGGATAAGAGGGAAGGGGGAGAGGAGTTGGAAGATGAAATAGGGGGAGGAGGGTATAGCAGTTGGGAATAGCAGAGGAAGTGAGGGGGAGGGAGGGAGAGAAGAGAAGCGGGCATAAAAATGGGAAGAGATGGGGAGGGAATGGAAAGCTGAAGGGAAATAGCAGAGGAGCAAGGGGAGAGGGGAGGAAAAAGGGGGCAGGGAAGGCAAGAGGGAAAGGAAAGGGGGAAGGAGTGAGTCAAGGAAGGCAGGAGGGAACGGGGTGGGGAAGGAGGGAGGAATAGGGGCAGGGAAGGCAAGAGGGAAAGGAAGGGGGGAAGGAGTGAGCCAGGGAAGGCAGGAGGGAAAGGGGTGGGGAAGGAGGGAGGAGGGGGTAGGTCAGGCCGCGTCCAGTCCAGCAATTTGGGCGTCTTTTAGCGCTACAATGAACCAGTCGAGTCGCGGGGCCTCCCACGCGAGGCCGTCCCCAAACCGCGTCCAGGACCTCCCTTCAAAAATGTCGAGCGAATAATTTGTCCAGACCGGAAACGTCGGATTCCTTCAAGATTTTATTTCCTATTTCTACCGATTTTTTTTTACTTTTTTTTTTTTCGTCGCATAAGAGGGACGGCGAGGGACTGCTGGTGTGATGCATCAGTACACACGGTAATGGACTGCCCAGGCCCACCACCACCACCACCATCACCGTCACCGTCAACACCACTGTTCCGACAATCACTACCACCAACACCATCATCCTCGCCTTCACCATCATCACCACCACCATCACCATTACAACCCCAACCGAATCTTAAAGCTTCCATCCACAGCCTACCACTGCTACCACCACCACCACTACCACTGCTACTACCACAACTATCGCTACCACTACCACCAACAAAACACGAAAAAAAAATCCCTACAGAAAAAAAATGCCTTGATACAACTTTTTTTTCTTTCTCTTTCGCGGTAAAAAAAAGGCAAAGCACCAATCCCCTCGCACCAGGCACACTCTGAAACACACACACACACACACACACACACACACACACACACACACACACACATTCTGAAAGTCACCTCACCTTACGTCAGTCAAACTATTTCATCATAATCCTAACAACAACAACAACAACAACAACAACAACAACAACAAAAGCACCACCACGCCACAATCACCATCACTACCATCACCAGCAACAACAAGAGCAACAACAACAACTCAAAACCAACAACCTGGAGTAAAACTAGGGAGGGAAACAAAAAAACAAAAAAAAGTTCACAGCTTCACACAGATTCATCGGCGAGATTCGTTCGGAGAGTCAGAAAGGAAGACCAGATTACACGCACGCACGCACGAACACCCACCTTCCTTCCCTCCTCCTTTCCTTCTTTCCTCCCTTCCTTCATTTCTTTCTACTTACGTACCTACAAACCTTTTCTTTTTTTCTACGTTCCTTCCTTCCCTCCCTCTCTCCTCCTTTCCCGTCTTTCCTTCTTTCCTCCCTTCCCTTGTTTCTTTCTTCTTCCGTATCTACAAACCTTTTCTTTTTTACTTTTTCTTCGTTCCATCCTTCCCTACCTCCTTCCTCCATTCCATTCTTTCCTTCTTTCCTCCCTTCCTTCATTTATTTCTATTTACGTATCTACAAACCTTTTTCTTTTTTTCTTCGTTCCTTCCTTCCCTACCTCCTTCCTCCATTCATTCCTTAATCCCTTCTACAAACCAACCCATAGTTTTTATATCTTCATTTTTCTTCCTTAATGCCTTTTCATCCTACCTACTTACCTAACAACCTGCCTAATTTTTTTTTTTTTTTGCTTTCTCCTTTTCTTCATTCCTTCTGTCTTACCTACCCCTAACTACATTTTTATTCTATTTTCTTTCTCTTTATTCATTCCTAATTTCTCTCCGTGTTTCCCTCTATGTCGCCTCCACCCCCTCCCCCAAATAACCCATAATAAACAGCATCACCAACACAAAAATTAACATGACCAGCAGGACACTATAATCGACAACAGTAACACCACCACCACCACCAACAACAACATCGTCAACACAAACACAAAACAAACAACAAAAATAGTAAACATCACCATCACCATAGAAACACCAACCAAGACGTCATCGCCAAAGTCACCACCACCACCACCACCTGCCTGCCTGCCTACCTGTCACCCCAAAATCCTGCTCACACGGCTTATCTCCGCGAATATTTTGTCTCGCGAGGATTTTCAAAGAGACGGAGCGGAGGGAAAAATTGGTCGTCGGCCTAGAAAAGATAAAGCTACGTGTGTGTGTGTGTGTGTGTGTGTGTGTGTGTGTGTGTGTGTGTGTGTGTGTGTGTGTGTGTGTGTGTGTGTGTTTACGTAGCTGTCTGGGGTAGTAAAAAGTGCTGTCTGGTGTGTTTGTTAGTTGCATGCTTTTTATTGTACATACACAGTCTGGGTTTTTTTTTTTCGTTCTTGTTGTTGAGTGAAATTAAACGTGGGAGTGTGTTGGGGTGAGTGAGGTGTGTGTGTGTGTGTGTGTGTGTGTGTGTAGAGGGAGGGGGCATAGTGAAAGTAGGCGTCCAGCACTTTACTGTTATTGTTTTTTTTTTCTCTGTTCTCCTGTTAGTTTTCTGTTATTGTGAAGAAAACGATGGCTGTTCTTCGCTCTCTCATTCCTGTTGTTATTCTTCGCTGTTATTGTGTTTTTTTTTCAGAGCTTATTCTTCAGTTTTATTTACATTCTTTTTCTGTTTCTACACTTCAAATATTCTTTCATCATTTGCATCTCTCTCTCTCTCTCTCTCTCTCTCTCTCTCTCTCTCTCAAGGTCAGGCCAACTCAACATATAAATTTCCACGAAGACACTCGTCATGGGAGAAAAGGGAAAGACAAAAGGCAGCATGAAAATAATCAGGCTGGCGGAAAACGGAAAGAAAAGATGAAGGAAAACTATTGACAATTAGCCAGAGAATCAGACTTTATAGAGAAAAAAAGGAGGTAGGAGGGATAAAGTAATAAAACCTTAAGGAAAATGGGAATAAAGAGAGAGAGAGAGAGAGAGAGAGAGAGAGAGAGAGAGAGAGAGAGAGAGAGAGCACACAAACACACACAGGATCTATCCATCTCTCTATTTATAAACAGTGACGTACATCCACATACATACATACATACATACATGAATATAAACCTCCCTACGCACACACAAACACATACATTCATGGCCGGCAAAATAGCTGCGTGCTTGTGAACTCAGTTAATTACAGGTTAATTGCCCGCCAAAATCACAAAAATACACGCCAAACCGCACGTGTTACTTTTTACGTTGTTGAGAGGCACGAATGGAGGAGAGACGTATGGAGAGAGGGGGAATGCTCTCTCTCTCTCTCTCTTCACAATTTAGCTCTCTCTTGTTTCCTTTTATCTTTCCTTACCCTCTTCTTCTTCTTTACCACTCATCACTCTATCTCCTCTTTGTTCCTTCTTCACACCCTTTCGTTTTTACATCTTCCTCCTTTTCTAATCCTTCGCCTTCTCTCTCTTTCTCTCATTCTCACCCACAGTTCAGTTTTTGTTTTCTTTTCTTGTTTTACTCTCCATTTCGCTCTTCATCCCTCAATCTTTCGTCATTCATTCCTCGCCTTTCCCCTCTTTGTGCCTCTTCCTTTTTCATCTTTTTTTTTTATTCTCATCCTTCCTTCCTCCTACCTTTCCTTTCCTCCATCCATATTTTATTTCTACCCTTTTACCGTACCTCTCTCTCTCTCTCTCTCTCTCTCTCTCTCTCTCTCTAATTAGCCGTGAGGGAGACAGTATTACTATTCCTCCCTGCGTTTCGGGAATATAATTAGCGGGTACATGGGACTGATACATAATTTGGCGTCTCCGTGTACTCGTGGTGGTGATGATGATGGTGATGATGAGTGTGATGAAAGTGGTGTTAATGAGCAAGGAGCAATATCATCACCATCAGTAGTAGAAATTGTAGCAGTAGTAAACGAAGTCTGTAGCGGTAGCAGTAGTAGTAGAAGTAGTAGTAGTAACAAGCGAACCATTAAACAAGCAAAACCCCATAAACTCTCCCCCCATTGCATTTACCCCCCCTTTCCCGTCCCCATCAACGCCCCCCATCCCTCCCCCTCGCCCCCCTTTTCCCCGTTTACCTTATTAACTAATGAACGGCGAGAATACAGGTAATTAAAATGCGTTCGTCATGCCCCGCGGCGCTCAGGTGAGCCAAAACATTTCCGACATTTATGAGAATTTATATGGAACTGTACCGACCGACGGGGAGAGGAAGGAAGGGGAGGAGGAAAGGGAGGGGAGGATGAGGGGAGAGGAAGGAAGGGATGGAGGAAACGGAGGGGAGGATGTGGGGAGAGGAAGGAAGGGGAGGATGAGGGGAGAGGAAGGAAGGGGAGGATGAGGGGAGAGGAAGGAAGGGGAGCAGGAAACGGAGGGGAGGATGAGGGGAGAGGAAGGAAGGGGAGGATGAGGGGAGAGGAAGGAAGGGGAGGAGGAAACGGAGGGGAGGATGAGGGGAGAGGAAGGAAGGGGAGGATGAGGGGAGGGGAGGATGAGGGGAGAGGAAGGAAGGGGAGGATGAGGGGAAAGGAAGGAAGGGGAGGAGGAAAGGGAGGGGAGAATGAGGGGAGAGGAAAGAAGGAGAGGATGAGGGGAGAGGAAGAAAAGGGAGGATGAGGGGAGAGGAAGGAAGGGGAGGAGGAAAGGGAGGGGAGAATGAGGGGAGAGGAAAGAAGGGGAGGATGAGGGGAGAGGAAGGAAGGGGTGGAGGAAAGGGAGGGGAGGTTGAGAGGAGAGGAAGGAAGGGGTGGAGGAAAGGGATTGAAGGATGAGGGGGGAGGAATGAAAGGGAGGTAGAGTGGGGGAGTGGATAGCGAAGGAAAGGGAAGGGAGGAGGACTCTGGAAAGGGAGATGGGATAAAACAGGGAAGCTTAGGGTGGGGAAGAGAGGCTAAAAAAAGAAAGGAAGGAAGTGAAAATGGAAGAGACGAATTTAGAGAGAAAGTGAGAACAGAAGTGAAGGAAAGAATGAAAACGAAGGAAGAGGAGGTAGTTAATAAAAAGGGAAAACAATAAATATAAAAAATTAATGAAATCGAAGGGAAGGGAAGGAAAGAGAAGGAAGGGAGAGAGATGTGGGAGGAAGAAATAACAGAATAAAAGGAGTAAGAAAGGCAGAAGGAAAGGCAAAGAAGTTAAACTAAAAGAAAAGGATGATAAGGGAAGGAAAGGGCATGGAAAGTGAGAAAAGGAAATTGAAAGATAAGGGAAGGAAAGCAGCAAAAGGCGAGAGGAGGGAAAGAGAGAACAGGGAAAGGAAGAAACATCACTGAAGATTATTGAAGGGAAAATAATGGAAGGTGGGAAGTAAGGGAAGTGAAGGGAAGGGAGGAGAAGAGAAAGAAAGGGAAGAGAAAATAAAAATGAGTAAAAGAAGAGCAAATTAGCTTTATCTTCTGGCATAATATTTTCTAGAATATAAAAAGAATTATGGTCTCTCTCTCTCTCTCTCTTCTATATGTTTCTACCTACACACCACTTTTCGGTCATTCCTTTCCCTTTCTCCATATGTTTTTTTTTCTTGTTTTTTTTCCCGCCTATTCTCCTTTCATCACCTCCCCGTCCCCTCCATCAATCACTCTTCCTCCACCATCAACCGTATATTTTTGTTTCCCCTCCACTTTTTCCTCCATCTAAATAAATATTCCATTCAACCATTCTCTCTTTCCCTTTCAGTTGCGATATCATAGTGGGTCTCTCTGTCTGTCTGTCGGTCGGTCGGTCTCCCTCTCTCTCTCTCTCTCTCTAGGGCCAGGAAAAGCAGAAATTATAAGAAAAGGAGCAGAAAAGGAGAAAAAATATATGCATCTCCGAACCTCAAAAAATGAAATGGAGAAAAAATAAATAATGGAAGGAATAAGGGTGAAAATTATATAAATGAAAGAATGGCAGAGAAAAATATAAATGAAAGAAAGAGGAAGAAAAATATAAATGAAAGAATAACGAGGAAAGAATGAAAATGAAGGAATGGTGACTTAAAGAAGCACTGACAATAACGGAGAAGAATTAGAATGACAGTATGGCGAGGGGAAAAAACATGAATGAAATTAATGGCGGAAAAAAATGTGAAAGAATGACAAGAAAATAGAAATAAAAAAATGCGATAAAAATAAAAACAATAAAACAGCGAAGAAGAAATATAAAATGAAACAAAATGGCAAAGAAAAATATAAATGAAACAATGGCGAGAAAACTATAAATGAAAGAATGTCGAGGAAAAATATAAATGGAACAATTGCGAAGAGGAAAAATATAAATGAAAGAACAACAAGATAAAAAATATAAATGAAATTGCGAAGAAAAAGTATACATGAAAGAATGGAGAAGGAAAAGTATAAATGAAATAATGGCGAAGGAAAAATATAAACCTTAATTTGAATACCCATAAGTCTTCTTCACGCGTCCATAACCATCCGTCTTCCCTCCTCCTCCTCCTCCTCCTCCTCCTCCTCCTCTTCCTCCTCCTCAGCATCTGGCCCTCCCTCGAGATCAGTTATCAATGGGAAGATTTCATTTTAAAAAGTTTCGATGCGCGAGAAAAGAAGAAATACATTTTTAAATCTTCTCCCTTTCTCTTATTCTACTTCCTTTTTTTTTTAATTATTCCTCCCTTTTGAAGATCTTTATACACTTCATTTTGTCTATTTACAATCGCAGTATATTTCCTTTCCAGACACACACACACACACACACACACACACACACACACAGTCAGGTTTATCCATCAATTAATCATCTTATTTATTTCGTTCCGGCTAGGAGGAAGAGAAACGGGGAAAACGTAGGAGAAAGAGGAGGAGGAGGAGGGGGGAAGAAGGAGAAAGAGGAAGAGGAGGAGAAGAGTAATGGTTGGATATTGAAGGACAAGAAGACAGGGAAAGAGAGGGAAGGATGTAAAAAAAGAGAAGAAATACGAAGGACATACATCAACGGGAATAGGAGTAAAGGGAAGAAGAAGAAGAAGAAGAAGAAGAAGAAGAAGAAGAAGAAGAAGAAGAAGAAGAAGAAGAAGAAGAAGAAGAAGAAGAAGAAGAAGAAGAAGACACACAAAACCCATACAAACAGCGTCACCTTCTCTACAACAATTCAACAAACAAAATCACACGGCAAATACTCGTTCCTGGCAACAATTAACATCACAATGCTCTCTCTCTCTCTCTCTCTCTCTCTCTCAGTATCCTCACCCCCTCGCCCCCAAGTACTCTTAGGACTGGATTCCCTTGTGGCGGTAACTCTCAATCACAGCCTCTTTCCATCACGCTTTTTTCTCTATTCCGTATTTTTTTCAAGCATTCTCCCTCTCCCTCTCTCTCTCTCTCTCTCTCTCTCTCTCTCTCTAATCTTTTTATTTCATTTCCACTTCCTCTCCTTTTTTCAGCCTCGTCTCACACTTTCCGCCCCTCCCTCCACCCCCATTTCCTTCCCTCTTCTAGCTCTTCTTCCCCTCTCTTCTTCTTCCTCTTCTTCTTCCTCATCATCCCCGTCCTCTTCCTCCTCCTTCTCCTCCTCTTGGGGCAGTCCTTATATGAGACTGTCAGAATGAGTTACAAAGTTAGTGTAGCGTGTGTAGAGTGTGTGCGTGTGTGTGTGCGTGTGTGTGTGTGTGTGTGTGTGTGTGTCCTCAGTTACTAGCAGCCAGATGGTACCTCGAACACACAAACCCACACACATACGAACACACACATACAAACTAACTCTCTCTCTCTCGCACAATAATTTCATCAACCAACGGAGGGAGTCAACAATGTGCGTAATTGAAATGGCAATGAGAGTAAACAGACGCCTCATGAAAATTATTATTATGATGATGATAATGGTGGTGAAGGTGATGATGATGATGATGATGATGATGATGATGATGGTGGTGGTGATGGTGATGATGATAGAGATAATAGTGATTGTGATTCGGGATATGAGGGATAAAGATTGCAGTCGTGATAAGGAAGGGTGATAATGAGGGAGATAGTGAAGATGAAAAGAGTAATTACGAGTACAAAAAATAAGTAATGTTGCTAAGGATGAGAGTATAAAAAATGAAGGGGTGGTTTATCATTTGAAGCTTATTATTCCTATTATCATCACTATTTTTTCATTATCATCATCATTTTGTCCCCATCACCATCACCACCAAAATCAGAATCGTTTTCACCATCATTATCATCATCACCAAAATCAGAATCATCGTATAAAAAAATGAAGGGGTGGTTTATCATTTGAAGCTTATTATTCCTATTATCATCACTATTTTTTTCTTTATCATCATCATTTTGTCCCTAGCATCACCAAAATCAGGATCATTATCACCATCATTATCATCATCACCAAAATCAGGATCATTATCACCATCATTATCATCATCACCACAATCAGAATCATCATCACCATCATTATCATTAAGCCTGTTTCACTCATTTCATTACCATTAGTTCCAAAGGCAACACACACACGTCATTAACTCCCGTCACTCCGCCACACACACACACACACACACACACACACACACACACACACACTACGGGGAGGGAAGCCGAATACAGAGAGGGAGACGAGGAGAGGAGGGAGACGAGGGGGGTTCAGGGAGAGGAGAGAGGGGAGAAAGGGGGGGAAAGGAGTGGGGAGAGGGGGTGATGGGGGGTAGGCAAGCTCTAAAAAGTAATTAGTCTTCACAGAATTATTTTTTCACATAATTCGTCATGATTAACTGCCAGGTTTATTTAGCAGCACACAAAAAATTCTTTCCCCCATATATAATTTTCGGTGCGTGTGTTATGAACGGTAATTAGAGTCCATCACAACTAACTTATTTATATATTTACCGGCGGACGGGCTAAAGTTACCCTGGGAAAAACAAGAACAACAGTAACAGCAACACACATTAAGCATTTTTTTCCGCCACTCAATTTCGAACTACTCACTATTGTAGGCGCACACACACACACACACACACACACACACGCCATTACATACATACAAATAAGGGACGAGCACAGCGCTTCCGTTTTCTTTTTTTCAGCATTTTCTGAGAGACTTATTCATATTTAATTACCAGAGCGTTGTCCCCCGTAAAAGCCAGCGCCGAGAGAGAGAGAGAGAGAGAGAGAGAGAGAGAGAGAGAGAGAGAGAGAGAGAGAGAGAGAGAGAACCCCTCGGAGTCAAATTCCAGTTTATTGGTAATGAAGTGAGAGTTAAGACGAGAATATAGTGTTGCGAGGCCCGAGGATGAGGTGTGTGTGTGTGTGTGTGTGTGTGTGGAGCAAAAAAAGGGAACAGGCACACACACAAAAAAATAAAAATCCGGCGAGACAGAGGGACCAGGAAATAGCAGCGCCGAGAACATGAAGCAATAATAGAGCGTGGTTGGCTCCGGAAACCGGGAATGAGGGAAAGGAAGATCTTGTTGACCGAGGAAATGGAATGGCAAGGACAGGAAAAATAGAGCGCGGGAAAAGTAAAAGCAGAAATTGACAATATCTAAAAGAATCAGACTTCGGGAACATACAATAAACACCCGATGGCAAAATATAAACAAACATTCAGTTCTCCATCATTAAATACTGAGAAAGAGATTTTTCTGTAATGAAGAAATCTGAAAGCCATAAGGACAAAGTCGAAACGCCGTCTGAGAAAAGAACCATTGCTTGATCCCTTCATGTTTAATATCAGGGACAGATTAACAAGGGAATAACAGGCAAAATAAAGCAAGGAGAAAAAGAAGGCTCTCAGCAGAGGATAAACACGATAATAAAGGAAAAATCAAACCAAAAAGAAGAAAAAAAGAAATTTATAGATAACGAATACAAGGGGAGAATGCCAAAGAATTTCCCCGTGACGAAAGATAAGAAAAGAAAGAACAGAACACAAAAAGAAAAGAGAAATGGAAATAAAGATGGAAATGGGAAAAGAAGGAGAGGAAGGAGGGGATAACAGCAAGGTGATATAAACATTAAAAAACAAAGAGTAAAAGAATAAGAGGCAAAAGTAAAAATAGATAGGAAGAGAAAGAGGGAAATAAGGGAAAGAGAGGAGAGAGGAAGGTGTTGATAAAAGGAGGAGAGGAGAAAAAGTAAAAGATAAAGGAAAGACAATGGATAAAGAAGAGGAGAGAGAGAGAGAGAGAGAGAGAGAGAGAGAGAGAGAGAGAGAGAGAGAGAGAGAGAGAGAGAGAGAGAGAGAGAGAGAGAGAGAGAGAGAGAGAGAGAGAGAGAGAGAGAGAGAGAGAGAGAGAGAGAGAGAGAGAGAGAGAGAGAGAAAAGGGGGGGTGAGACAAAAGAGCAAGAGTAAAATATGGGAGGAAGAAAAGAAGGGAGGAAGGAGGGATGAGAATATGAAAAAATAAATAAAAAAGGAAGAGGAACAAAGAGGGTAAAGGCGAGGAACAAACAATGAAAGAGTGAGGGATAAAGAGCGAAATGGAGGGTGAAATAAGAAAGAATAAAGAAAAAAAACTACGGATAAGAATGAGAGCAAGAACGAGAATATGAAGGAGGAGAAGAGGAGGAAGAAAAAAAAATCGGAAGGGTGTGAAGAAGAAACAAAGTGGATACAGAGATAGAAACGAAGGGAAAGGAAAGCACAAGATGAAAAAATGTAAAGAAAGATAAGAGAACAGGAAAGGAACTGGAAGGGAAGAAAGTAGAAGAAGGAAAAGAAAAGGAAAAATGAAGGAAAGTGAAAGTAAGAAAAAGATGAAGAAGTGTTAGTAAGTTATTATAGAGAAAGGAATACAGAAATAAAGGATGAAATGTGAAGATAAAAGGGAGAGGAGAGAAAGGGAGGAGGGAGAGAAAGGGAAACGGGAATAAAAGAAGAAGAGTGAGAGACAAAAGTTAAACGTGAAGGCGAGAGAGAGAAAAAGGAATAAAGCAAGGAGGGAAGAAAAGAAAGAAGGAATAAAGGAGGGAGAGAATGCAAAGTGAAAACGGGGTGAAAAAGGCTGAATGAAGAAAGGAATGAGTAACAAAAAGGGAAGGAAGGAAACGAAGCAGTGAAGGAAGGAAAAAGGTGACCAAGAAATGAAAGAAAGAAGAGTGGAGGAATGAAGGAAGAAGGGACTGAAGAAGAGAAGGGAGGGAGAATACAGATGTTAAGAAAGGGAGAACAAAGAAAATAAAAGAGAAAGGGCAAACAAAGTACAAAAATGAAGGAAGAAAGAAGAAAGTGAGAGAAGCGAAGGAAAGGAGAAGAGAGTAAAGAAGTATAGAAGAAGAAGTGAAACAAAGGAGTGAAGGAAGGGAGAACGGATAAAAGGAATGAAGACAGGGCTAGAGGAAAACTGAAGGAAGGAAGGAAGAAAGAGCTGGAGATAAAGGGGAAGGGAGAAGGAGGGAGAAGGAACGGAGGAGGAGGGAGGGGGGAGGGATGTACCGCGCCCTGACCATCGTGTTATCAAGGATCATTCATAAGGGAAACTCCGGCCTGACGTGAACCTTATCGTCCCCCGCGGAGGGTAATGAAGGAGGGGGAGGAGAAGGGGAGTAGGAGTAGGAGGAGGAGGAGGAGGAAGAAAGAAGAATTACGTCAAGAAGGGGAGAGGGGAGAAAAGATCAAAGAGGGGGAGACGAAGGAGTAAGAGGAGAAGATGGAGAAAGAGGTCAAGTATAAGGAGAATAAGGAAGGGATAAAAGAGGATGATGCTGAGGGGAGGTACGAGAGTCTCAAGAAGGAGGAAAAGAAAAGGCAGGAGCAGAAAAAGAAATAATGAAGATGAAAATAGTGAGAGAGATATAAATAGCAGGAAAGAAATGGACCAGAAGGCGAAATGAATGACAAGGAGATGGTGATGATAGTGATGATGATGGTGGAGGAGCAGGAATAGGAGGAGGAGGAGGCGAAAAGGAGAAATAATAAAGATGAAAAAACAAATGAAGAACAAAAAAATCTAGTACAGGAAAGTGATGATGATGATGATGATGATGATGATGATGATGAGTAGTGATGACGGAGGAGGAAGAGGAGGAGGCGGCGAAATAGGAGAAATAATGACGACGAGAAAAGTGAAAATGATGTAAAAAGCAGAAAAGAAATGAAGAAAGAAAAAAAACAAGAAAAAGAAATGATGGTGATGGTGATGATGATGGTAATGATGGTGCAGGAGGAGGAGGAGGAGGAGGAGGAGGCAAAAAAGAAAAATAATGAAAATGGAAAGATACAATTAGCAAAACAAAAACGAAGAACAAAAAATAAATCAGGGGCAAGGAAATGATGATGCTGGTGATGATGATGGCTGTAGTGATGATGGTAGAGATAGTGGTAGTGGTGGTGGTGATGGTGGTGAGAGGGGAGAGAGAGGAGAGCCGGCCACCATTAAGGGAAGAGGCAACGGCAGCGGCGGCGGCGGCAGCGGTGAGGTCCCAGTGAGGCTGTAAGGGTAAGGGGAGATGAGGGAG
>NC_066545.1:5722676-5727676 GCF_024679095.1 Eriocheir sinensis | reverse complement strand
TTCTCTCTCTCTCTCTCTCTATACACCTACCTATCTATCTAACTCATTCTACGCAAATCCTACACACACACACACACACACACACACACACACACACACACACACACGTACACACACACACACACACACACACACACACACACACACACACACACACACACTCCGGTATATACATAAAGCGCAGGTCAATCACGGTCGGTCGTTAATAATTAATGCAAAATAATGAAAGCAATCGCTACAAGTCCCCCTTGATATATTGTATTAATGACAAGGGTTTTCATTTTATATCAGCTTTTAATGAGACGTAATGCTACGCCTGCGCTCTCTCGTCTCCATCATTGACATCATTAATCACCGCCACCACCGCCACCACCAACAACAACAATAACAATGGCACCATCACACGCAATAAATAACAAATAAAACCTTACCAAAACGAAAATAAAATGAGTAAGTAAGAAAAAATAATAGTAAAAGCAATACGCACGATTACGACAGCAACAAATAATAATAATAATAATAATAATAATAATAATAATAATAATAATAATAATAATAATAATAATAATAATAATAATAATAATAATAATAATAATAATAATAATAATAATAACTACAATTACAAAAGTGAAAACAATAAAAACAATCCCTCATCAATCACTTCATCAAAATGATTTACTTTTCCTCACTCTTTTTCTCTTCCTCTTTTACCCACTTTCCCGCTCGATCCCCCCCCCCCCCTTCCCGCCCCCGCCCCCCTCGCCCCCTCTTCATAACAGCCACTTATGCACCCCCGCTGACCTGCATTTTGGGCCGGGCTTCTGAAAGGGGCGCACCTGCAATCCCGAGCTTACCTGCGGCTTAGCTGAAGGGCGGCTTAGTTCCGAAGTGTTGGCACCACTGGCTTATTGGGGTCAGGGGGAGGGAGGGGGGAAGTGGTGGTGGTGGTTGTTGTGATAGTGGTGGTGTTGACGGTGGTGGTGGTGGTGGTAGTAGTGGTGTTGGTTGTCTTGGTGTTGGTAGTAGTGGTGTTGATAGTGGTGGTGTTAGTAGTTGTGATAGTGACAGTGATAGCGGTGGATATGGGAAAGGTGTGTGGTTGTATTGGTGGAGGTAGTGGGTAGTGGTGATGGTGGTGGGGAGAGGGAAGGGTGTAGTATGATTTTTGTGGTGGGGAGAGACGGTGAGAGGGTGAAAAGGAAAGACTGTAGTGGTGATGGTGATGATGAGGGTTAGTGAGGTTCTAGTGGTAGTATAGGGAATGAGGAAGAGGAAGAGTGTGTAGTTAGTGGTGGGGATGGTGGTGGTGGTGGTGGTGGTGGTTCTGATGATTGAAGAGGAGGAAGAGAAATTGATTGAGGTGGTGGTTGTGGTTGTGGTGGTTCCTCACATCACTCTCCACTCCAGCAGTCTTTTTTCCCTCCCTTCTTTCTTTCCTCCCCTCAAGTTTTTCTTTTTCCTCTCATCTCTCCATTCAAAACTCACCCACTCTCAGCTTTTCTCTCTCCAGTCTTCCCTCCTCCTTCTCTTCCTCCAATCTTCCCTCCTATTCCTACAGTGACCTTTCATTCGCTCTTCGTACATTCTATCCTCACTTTTCTTTCCTTCCCTCCCTCAAAATAGTCCTCCTCCTCCTTCCCCTCCTGCTTCTCCTCCTCCGCCAAACCCTTTCACGCCACCAGCCGGATAAGAGACGCTGATTCCTTCACTATGAAATCCCGTTATACGTAAGTAGATAGCTGGGAGGAGGAGGAAATGGTGAGGAAGGGAGAGCTCGGGTGGTGGAAGGAGGAGGAGGAGGTAGCAGAAGTAAAATGCTGAGGTGGAGGACCAAAAAGTGAGGTGTGTGAGGGGGGACGAGGGGGAGAGAAAAGGCAGTATGGGGAAAGGAAGAGTTAGTTGGGTGAAGTTTGCGGTAGGTGGAAAAGCGGAGATGGAGAGGAAAGGAAGAACGTGGAGAGATGGAAGGAGGAGAAGCAGAAGGAGGCGGCGAAGGTGCTGGAAGACGCTGTGATGGTGGGAAGGAAGTAATGAAGGGGGGTAAGGAAAAGGTGGGACGGTAAAGGAGGAGGTGGTAGAGAAGGAAGAGCTTTGGCGATAAGCGGAAAAAGTGGGGTGCAGAAAGAGGTGAGAGAGGAAGGAAGGGAGAGGAACAGGTAAAGGAGTAGATAGAAGGGAGAGGAAAGAACAGGTAGTAGGGAAAGTGAACAGGTAATGGGGATAGAGAACAGGTAGGAGACAGAGAACAGGGAGTGGGAGAAAAGGAAGAGGTATGAGAATAAAGAGATGAGATGAGAGAGAGAGAGAGAGAGAGAGAGAGAGAGAGAGAGAGAGAGAGAGAGAGAGAGAGAGAGAGAGAGAGAGAGAGAGAGAGAGAGAGAGAGAGAGAGAGAGAGAGAGAGAGAGAGAGAGAGAGAGAGAAATGATGAGAAAGGAGGATGAGAAAGAAACAGTCAAAGAATCCGGAGAGATCAAGGAGGAAGAGAAGAGGAGAAAATAGAAGAGGCAGAGGTGAAGGAGGAAAAAAAGCGGAAATTGGAGAGGTGGTGGAGGAGGGAGTAAAAGGAGATGAAGGCTTCGGGGAGGGATTAGCCTGAGGAATTGGGGAGGAGGGAATGGGGGAGAAAAACGGAGCAATACTGGTAGGTGTGAGGAAGGGAAGGGAAGGAAGGGGAGGGGAGGAGGAGGGAGAGGAAGAGAGAAAAATGTGAAATGAAAAGAATGCGAGGTGAGGGGGAAATAGCCAGGGAGGAGATGGAAGAGAAGAGAGGGAATTGAATGGATGTGGGGAGAAGCATAAACAAAAAAAGATAAAAAAAAAAAGGTAGAGGGGAGAGGGGAAGGCAGAGGAAATAGAGGAGATTTGGATGGAATGGTTGCAGGTATTAGTGAAGGTACAGAAAAAAAGGAGGAACAGAAAGAACAAAAATAATAAGAATAACCGACAATAACATCAATAACAACACTAGCAAAAAGAAGAAGGAGGTGGCGAATGTGTCAAAGCAGAAAGAGAAAGAGGAGGAGGAGGAGGAGGAGGAGAAACAACTAGAACAAGAACAAACACTAAAATAATATGAAGAAAGACGAAGAAGGATGTGGAGGAGAAGGAGGAGGAGCAGAAGGAAGAAGAACAAAAGTATGAAGGAGGAGAAGACAAAGAAACAGGAGGAGGAGGAAGAAGAGAATGAATCAGGAAAACACGAACAAAAAGAACAAAAGCAATAATATGAAGTAGGAGGAGACGAAGGAGAAGGAAAAGGAAGGTGAAATATAAAATAAAAATAAAAACGAGCAAAACCTGATAAGAAAGGTGATCTAAGGAAAAGGGAGAACAAGAACAAGGTTAATAAAAAGAACAGAATATAAAACAACATGAAGAAAGAGAAGACGAAGGAGCATGAGGAGGAGGAGGAGGAGGCAGTCGGCGGCGTGTTATTTCCACTAATGGTGCCGCTTCTCGGGGGAGCGGTGTGGCGGGCGGCGCGGCGCGGTAATGGCAGAAACATGTCCCTCCGCCGCCATTATGACACAGGGCAAGGCAGGACAAGGCAAGGTAAGTTGAGGCAGGGCAGGGCAGAATAAACAGGGCAAGGCAAAACGAGGCAGGGCAGTGCAGGACAGGACAATATAAGATAAGCAGAGAAGGGCAGGTTGTTAGTCGGTGCCAGAACAGAATGAAATAGAAGACAGAAAGCAGAAGTAACCTAAAAAAAGATCAACGCAACAGGTTAGACATGAGTAAATTCAGATAAGCCAATAAAGAGAAGTAACGGATCGCCGGAAATAAAGAAAATAACCACGGGAATGAAATATACAAATAAAGGTAGGTAAAAAAAAAAAGTCGACAGGGGAAGAGTAGTACGCAAAATCCAGTTTAATAAATAAATAGATAGACTTCAGGGTAGAAATGAGCAGAGTAGACGAGAAAGGCGATGATTTTAAGGACCTCGAGGTTGAAAATTTGAAAAAAAAGAGAAGGGAAAATCGTTAGAGCAAGGACGTTACACAAAATTCAGGTTAACAAATATAAAAAAAAGTGCAGCGCCGAAAAGAATATAAAAAAAAAAGAGGAGAAAAGTGTGTTGAATTTAAGTATTACGGGTTTAAATTCAGGAAAAAAACTATTTATAAAAATCGACAGAGCAAGAAAATAACTCAAAATCCTGGCACGTAAATTAAAAACAAGAAAGAATGCAACTTAAAATAAAAAAATAAAAAAATAAGAGTGCGTAAAATATAAGCATAACAGGATCAAAACACAAGAAAATAAAACGTACTCGTAAAAGGAAAGGAAGAAAACACAAAGTCCAGGTAAAGAAGTCAAAAGAAACCGCATGACATTTTTTTGCTCTATTATTACTTACTATTTTAAGGCTTCATTATGCTACACCTTAACCTTTCCTCCGGTCCCTCCCCTCTCATACCACCCCTTAACTATACCTTCCCTCACCCATATGGAACTCCACTAAGGCCAATAAAAAGAACGAAATTAACAGCATGAAGAAGAGGACGAAGGATGATGAGGAGAAAGACGGAGGAGGAGGAGGAGGAGGAGGAGGAGGAGGAGGAGGAGGAGGCGTGTTATTTCCTCTAATGGTGCTGTTTCTCCCCTAATCATATGTGGAGAGGAGAAGGGGAAGGTTAGGTTAGGTTAGGTTAGGTGTGTGATTGCTCCTCCATGCCTGTGCTTGTAATAGATAATACAATGATAAGTAAATAACCAACCTTGAATCGAATAACAAAAATCAACATAACAAACGAACGAACTAATTAAAGAAGAAAATAACGAACGAGCTGACTAAATACGCAACAAACACAGCATCAAATACCGCACACGAAAAAAAAAAAACGAAAAAAAAAGCGTATGAATAATAAAACAAAGAAACACAAACGAAAATAAAATACACAAGACTGCGGCCACAAAACATATCTGGCGAAAAAACGGAAAGGTGAAGGAGAGGCGAAGAAAAATAGTGAGGAGAGAGAATGAGGATGAAAAG
>NC_066545.1:5545176-5720176 GCF_024679095.1 Eriocheir sinensis | reverse complement strand
GTGGTAGTCTGACCCTTCCTCTCTATCGTGAACCTGAAGAAACACGCATTAGAACCCGACTGACCCCCTCTTTGACCTTTAGAAATAGCTGATGTGAGAGGCGGAAGTGTCTTATAATACCACCATAGTCACCACCCTTGTAGTCACCAGCCTTAGTCTTCATCATCCTCAGTCACCATTCCTAGCCATCCCCATCCTCAGAAGCAATATTATTTCTCCTGGACCTCCTTGTCT
The DNA here is from genome assembly GCF_024679095.1 of Eriocheir sinensis. Classification (NCBI taxonomy): domain Eukaryota; kingdom Metazoa; phylum Arthropoda; class Malacostraca; order Decapoda; family Varunidae; genus Eriocheir; species Eriocheir sinensis. The sequence goes on along the minus strand of NC_066545.1, from coordinate 5,719,942 downwards.
TCCTCCTCCTCCTGCTCTTCCCTCTCCGCCTACACTTCCTGCCTCACGCCCTCTTCCCTAAACGTTTAATTCGTTCTAAAATCACATTGACCATTACTTCGTTGCCTCAGGAGTGATTTGAAACATTCCCTCATGTACCTTCAGTAAAGGCTTTAATCTGTTCTGTAGGTCACTTACAGCGAATGACAAAAAGATTAAAACTACTAAAACCGGCAGCCAAGTTATAAGTCGACACGTTACCCTGTTGACTTCTCTTCCATGTCCCCTCCTCTCTCTCTTCCACTTTTTCCCATAAAATCCTTCTTCCTTCAAACCATTATTTTCCTATTCCCCTCTTTCCTCTCCTCTTGTTTTACTTTCCTCCTCTCCTCTCATTTACAATTCCTTTGCCCTTGCTTCTCTCCCTCTTTTCTCACTCATCATGTTTCATTTCTCTTTCTCTTCCTTCCCCTTCTCTTCCGCCTCATTTCTGCCATTACCTTCTCCTCTATCGCCTTCCGGTTTCCCCTCGCCAGTGATTCCTTCAGTGTCACTTAAGATTTACCGACGTTCGTTTAGCCTTTTTATAATTTCCTTCCCAAATTTTCAGAAATGACTTCATTACAACCTTCGATTTTTCTTCTTTCTTTCTGAACTTTAAAACATTTATTGAAAGAAGCATAAATTTTACAAATTCTTCAACGGATCGCCTTTTTATTTCTCTTCATTGTCTTCATCACTTCTTTTCTACCTATTAACTACCTTTTTCTACCACCTCAACCACCTCCTACTTCCCTGACTAAGTACTTTTTTCATAAACACCATTCCCATCTTCCCTCTAACATCATTTAACTTGTTTTTCATACTTCCGACACCTTCCCCAAGCCGCCCCCCTACTTTTTAAGACCCACCACTTACCTCTTTTCTACTCTTCACCACCACCACCACCTATAACCCGCAGGAACCAATCAGATCCTCAGCAATGAGAATTTGCATTGACTCATACCGTACAAGAAACAGCTCCATTTTTGTACTCGGGTGATTTTTCGACAATATGGTTGATGACGTGGATGCGGTCAGTTGTTGAGTATGTACCATGAATTTTTTTTTTTTTTTCTGGGCTGGTTAGTCCAGTGTTGCATGGGCTGCAAAATTTAGACATTCGTCCTGCCTTTCGCCCGAGACGACAACTGGTCTGACTGGCAGCACGATTATCAGCAGCATGAAGCTTTCAATAATATCTGCCTGTGACCCGCGTCGTGGGTATTGAGCGAGACTTGGCCCTGAAGTCGGTGGCGGCCACGGCACACTTGCGTTATTGCAGAGACTACGGATATCAGCAGTTGCTCACCAACTTCAGCATCTACGAGCAAGCCGGATGCCAGCCAGCCAGCCGCATTCTGTGAAGACTACTGCAGCTGTCTGGCCACGCTTGTCGACGTCCCCGCGACGCCGTAAGCATTGCTGCTGCAGAACCCGCCAAAACGGAGTCATGGCGCCGCAGTGGCACTCACCAGCACACCTGCCGCTGCCGACTGAAGAATGACGCCGCACTACTGCTGCTGTCTGTCGCCGAGACCTCTAGGACAGTGTTAGACCGAAATTGCTTACATTATCTAAATGTTTGGTTCCCACGATTGTTTATCCCGCGGCGAGTGTGTCAGCGTGTGTGCTGCTTTGTTCCGGGGTCGTGTTCCACCGTCGTCTCACACGCCCCATTGCGCTGTTTCATTTGCTTGACAGAATGTGTTTCAGGTGTACATCACCACGACTGACTTCCTCAACTTAATACGTTTCCTTTCCCTTTCATACTATTAAACCCTTCTTTGCATTCTCCATTCCCTAACTCACCTATATCGTTTACCTCTCTCCCCCTTTCCTCCATTCCCACAACCCACACCTCCCTGCGCTTCCCCTCCACACCCCAAGGCCACACGCTTCCCCAGTCGTGTGTGGGAGCGTGATCTCCCCAATAGCAGTGCCCGTAATGGATATTGAAGGTGTGAGAGGAGCGATGGGAGTGGAGGAGGGAGTAAGGGAGTGACGAGGCGTGGGAAGAAGACGGCGTCCCAAGGGAGGAAGGGAGCGAGGGAGGAAAAGAACAGAAGAGGAGGGGAGGCAGGATGACACAGCCAGGGAGGGAGAACACAGGGAGGTACTGAAAGTGAAAAGAGGCAGAGATAGAAGAACAAAGGTGAGGAAGGAGGGAGAAAGTTTGTCGCAAGTTTTGGGAAGGGATATAAAGACAGATATAGTAACGATGGAAGGAAAAGGGAAAAAGAGAGAAGAAAGAAGTAAACACAATTCTGAAAGATGAGGGAATGGTAAATAATGGTGAAGGAAGGAATTAAGGAAGAGATAGAGGAAGGTAGGTAAGTAGATACGTCTGTAGTAAGATAAAGCGAGAGAGAGAGAGAGAGAGAGAGAGAGAGAGAGAGAGAGAGAGAGAGAGAGAGAGAGAGAGAGAGAGAGAGAGAGAGAGAGAGAGAGAGAGAGAGAGAGAGAGAGAGAGAGAGAGAGAGAGAGAGAGAAAACAGAGAAAAAGAAAGAGAAAGAGATAGAGTGAGTGATGAACGAGGGACAGGAGTAAAAGAAAAGCTATAAAAAGAAGAGGATGGAAAATAGAAGGGTGAAAAAAGTAAGGAGAAAAAATATCACAAAGAGTTGAAGCTGAGAGATGGATGAATTGATGACGGGAGAAGGATGTGGACGAAGGACGCACACACAAACAGACACACACACACACACACACACACACACACACACACACACACACACACACACACCTCACCCCCCACACACATATATATTGAGAAACGGACAGATAGAACAAAAGAAAGACGGACAGGCACCAGACACACATAAAACAAATACACAGAAGGGTAAAAACAAAAATAGACGAAAGCAGACAAAACATGAACACACCAATGCAAAGAGAGGCAGAGGGAGAGAAAGAATCAGACGCTGTTAGTGGAGGATCTAAAAGGAGTCAAGTCCCAAGGGGTGAAGAGATGAGGGGAGCAGGAGGGGAAGAAGAGAGGGGAGGGGAGGGGAAGGAGGGCAAGAAGAGTGGGAAGGAGATGGGAGGGAAAGGGAAAGCGGGATGCGATGAGTCAAGGAGGGGGGGGAGAGTCAAGGAGAGAGAGAGAGAGAGAGAGAGAGAGAGAGAGAGAGAGAGAGAGAGAGAGAGAGAGAGAGAGAGAGAGAGAGAGAGAGAGAGAGAGAGAGAGAGAGAGAGAGAGAGAGAGAGAGAGAGAGAGAGAGAGAGAGAGAGAGAGAGAGAGAGAGAGAGAGAGAGACGAAGGGGATTTGAGCCAAAACTGGAAGCTGAGAAGAGGAGGAAGAGGGGGATGTGAAGGGAGAGAAAGAGAATGAGAGGGAGGGACAAGGAAGGAGAGGAGTATTCCCGCAACACACACACACACACAAACACACACACACACACACACACACACACACACACACACACACACACACACACACACACACATTTAAGTTACATACATATTTACTGAACGATGAATTAAATTTTCGAGAGAACAAATTAACAGAAATTGCATCAGCTCTGGACAGTCCTTACGCCCCGCGCCGGAATGACTGCGACACTGCTGCAGCAAACGAAAAATATCCGCCAGTAAACTTGTGCGTTGCATAATTCTGAATTTATAACAACTTAACGGCTTTAAGAGAGAAAAGACATAATATTAAAGCTCGGTATAATTAGAAACGTACAAACATATAAGAAATAGATAGACAAACGCACTCATACAGATAGATATTAGATAGATATTTAAATAGAGATGCATTAAACAGATTTAGATAAACTTACAGCTACAGAGCGATACAGAACAGTGGAAAGATAATATTTGGCATAAATATTCGACATGAATAAAGATACAAAAGAATAAATAGATAGATACAGAAAGGTTGACAGATAGATAGATAATGATATAGATAGATAGATAAAGATATATAGACAGATAGATGGTTAGATAAACAGAGAGAGAGAGAGAGAGAGAGAGAGAGAGAGAGAGAGAGAGAGAGAGAGAGAGAGAGAGAGAGAGAGAGAGAGAGAGAGAGAGAGAGAGAGAGAGAGAGAGAGGCAGACAGACAAACAGACAGACAGACAGACAGACCAAGAGACCTCAGGGAAACATGGGCTCCACGATCTCCTTTTGTTCATAGCCTGATGCTTTTTTGTCTCCTCGCCAATTATAGACGCGAGGGAAACAAAAAGGCTTCGGTTATTTATAGTCCCGCGCCTCGTCCCTCCGCCTCTTTATCAGATTTCTTATATTTTCCTCGTTGACTTGTTTTTTAGTACTTCCATTTTTTTCGCCTCTACTGAATTGGAGCATGTGAGTGTGTGTTTTGTCAAGGGGTCTCTCTCTCTCTCTCTCTCTCTCTCTCTCTCTCTCTCTCTCTCTCACAAACACACACACTAATAATATCTCCCACACACACAAACACACATACAAACACACGACGTCGTATCAACAAGCCGGAAATACGTCCTTATAAAACTCACACCTTAAAAAAAAAAAAAAATACGAGTGAAAAAAAAACACAAATGAATGGGTCAAGAAACGGCAGAGAAAACGGGGCGAGGGCAACAACGGTAACTCGCCTAAGACTGCTGCTACTCTCCGTTGTTTATCCGCGGCCATAAAAATGCGAGGCGTTAACTTTTCTTGTACAACGTTTGGCCCCTTTTCCTCTTTTTCCCGGGTACCTTCCAGCCCCGAGGGAGGGAAAAAAGAGGAAAAGAAAAGAGTGAAAGGGATAAAAAGAGAGAAGCATGGAGGGAGGGTAAGAATGTGAAGAGAGAGGGAGAGAGAGGGAGGGAGGGAAAAAGAGGAAAATAGTGAAAGGGATAAAGAGAGAGAAGCATGGAGGGAGGGTAAGAATTTGAAGAGAGAGAGAGAGAGAGAGAGAGAGAGAGAGAGAGAGAGAGAGAGAGAGAGAGAGAGAGAGAGAGAGAGAGAGAGAGAGAGAGAGAGAGAGAGAGAGAGAGAGAGAGGGAGTGAATGGATCGACGAGAGCGAGGGAAGTGAAGAATGAAAAGGATGAGAAAGGAAGATAAAAAGAAAGATAATTAAAGATACAAAGAAGGAGCAAAACCAGAAAGTAATAGAAGAGTGATAGGAAGGAGAAGAAAAAAATAGGGAGAGAATGGGATAAAAAGAATACTAATGTGGAGAGAGAGGGAGGGAGGTAGAGCGGGAGGAGGAGGAAATAAGGAGGAAGGGTAGGATGAAAAAGAGAGAAAGGAAGATAGAAAGGGAGATGATTAAAGACAGAAAGAGAAAGCGAGCAAAACCAGAGAGATAGGAGAAAGATAGGAAGAAGAGGTTAAAGAAGAGCGAAAGACATAGAAAGATAAAAAGAAAGACATGGAGACAGGGTAAGAAAGTGGAGAGAGGGAGATAGAGAAGGAGGAGGAAATAAAGAGGGAGTAGACATGGAAAAGGAAGGGAAAGGAAAATAGAAAGGGAGATGGTTAATGATGGAAAAGAGGAGCAAAACCAGAGATAGGGATGGAAGGAAGAAGAGGAAGAGGAAGAAAGAAAAGGTGGGGAAACGGAGCAAGAAAGAACGAAAAAGGGAAATAAATGAAGTAAGGATAATAAACAAAGAAAAACTAAAAAAAATAAATAGGAAACGAAAGTGGAGAAAGGGTATATAATGAAATGGAGGAAGAAAAATAGAGCAAGTAAATCGAGATAAGGAAAGGGGAATGAAAGAGTTGATAACGAAGAGGAGGAAGAAAGATAGAATGAAGTAAGACTCGAAGACACGGATAGCAATAAAAAAGGCAGATATAGAAACGAAGGAAGAAGACATAGAGGGAGGAGGAAAGGAAAGTGATAAAGCTAGAAAAGGGAGAGGCAAAAAAAAAGGCAGTTTCGTGTAATTTTAAGACGAGAACTTCTTAAATCTATCAAATTCTTACGCTTCCCTTGCCTTCCCCCCCTCCTCCTCCTCCTTCTCTTCTTCTTCTTCCTCCTCCTCCTCCTCCTCCTCCTTCTCCTCGTCTTACCAGTTAAAGCACCTGATCAGTGATTTAGGGAGGACGGCGAAAAAATAATGAAGGAAATGAAGTAAGTGGTGATGATGGAGGAGGAGGAGGAAGAGGAAGAAGAGGAAGAGGAGGAGGAGGAGGAGGAGGAGAAGGAGGAGGAAGAAGAAGAGGAGGAGGAGGAGAAAAAGAAGAAGAAAAAGGAAGAGACGAAGACGAAGAAGAAGAAAAAGAAGAAGAAAAGAAGAAGAAGACGAAGAAGAAAATTAGCCCAAGAGTAAAAAAAAAAATGGTTTGTAGATGAAAGAAATGGAGGATAGAGGGAAGAGAATAGAAGACAAAGAAAAATGTGTGTGTGTGTGTGTGTGAGAGAGAGAGAGAGAGAGAGAGAGAGAGAGAGAGAGAGAGAGAGAGAGAGAGAGAGAGAGAGAGAGAGAGAGAGAGAGAGAGAGAGAGAGAGAGAGAGAGAGAGAGAGAGAGAGAGAGAGAGAGAGAGAGAGAGAGAAGGAAAAAAAAAAGCAAGCAAAATAAAGGTGATATGTATAAAAGGTGAACGCAGAGAAACTTTACCCTCCAAACACAAACACACATACACACACACACATGCACATACACACACACACACACACACACACACACACACACACACACACACACACACACACGACCCCCCCCTCCCCCCACACCTTTACCACCACCACCACCACGACCAAGCCACGAGGATAAATAATAATAACAACAACGAGACAAACACGCCCCCCGCGGCCTCCTTTGCCTCCCTCTGGTCTCCTTTTCTTCTCGTTCCCGCTGATGGAAAAATGGAAAAAGCAGGTGATGGACGCAAGCGGTGAAGGAGGAAGGAATATTTGCAAGACTAGATCACTGCGCCGCTTCTAGTTCCGGGAGAGGAGGAGGAGGAGGAGGAGGAGGGGGAAGAGGAGGAAGAAGAGGAGGAGGAGAAGGAGGAGGAGGAGAAGTGAGAAATCCGTTGCCTTTCATTCAGTCAGGCAGTCATGGTGGGTATATAGGATGGCAGAGAGAGAGAGAGAGAGAGAGAGAGAGAGAGAGAGAGAGAGAGAGAGAGAGAGAGAGAGAGAGAGAGAGAGAGAGAGAGAGAGAGAATTTCCGGAATTCGCATCCGTAGGAACCTTCTTATTCCCTTTATCCTGTGTGTGTGTGTGTGTGTGTGTGTGTGTGTGTGTGTGTGTGTGTGTGTGTGTGTGTGTGTGTGTGTGTGTGTGTGTGTGTGTGTGTGTGTGTTTGAGCGTGCATAAAAGCAACGAGTACACACACACACACACACACACACACACACACACACACACACACACACACACACACACACACACACACACACACACAATACCCTTAAAAGTCTGTTACGAACACGAACACGAATGGTAAGCAAACAACAACAACAACAAAAACATCAACGCAACAAACAAAACACAGCAGTAGAGTTCAGCCGTCATGCATTTTTAATTTTTTTTATTTACTTTTCCTTTTTCCATGACGGTATATCTATCTGGCTTCCTCCCCTGCTTCCCATCCCCTTCCTTCCTTCCTTCCGAGCCCTTCTCTCCCCCTTCCGAGCCCTTCTCTCCCCCTTCCGAGCCCTTCTCTCCCCTCTGTTCCGGAGTCTTCTCTCTCTCCATTTCTCTCCTCTCCGTTCCTCTTTTCTTCTTTTCATTTCTCTCCTCTATTCCTCTATATTTTCTTTCCTCTCTCTCTTCTTTCCTCTAGTCTTTCCTTTCTCTCTTCTTTCCACTCCTCTTCTTTGATTTTCTGCTCTCTGTAACTTTATTTTTTTTCTCGTTTCCTTACCTCTTCTCATTTTCTCTCCTCCCTCTCTATTCTTCTCCTCTCTCCATAACTGTACTTCCAACTATTCTTCTCTTCATCCATTCTTTCAAACTTCTCCTTCCCTTTCATCACAAACCTCCTATACTTTTCTTCACCCCTCTTCCTCATTCCAACTTCTATCTCAAATTTTCTTTCTTCCACATTATCTACCCTTTCATCATCTTCTCCCTCTTTCCCTCCTCTCCTTCCTTCCTCTTTCATCTTCTTATCACTCATCTCACCTCCCCCTTCCTCCCTATCCTCTTACCCTTTTACTCCCAATATGTGCCTCCTCCTTCTCCCCCTTCTCCTCCTCTCTACCTATCTACCTTTTCCTTACCTATCTACCTCCCACCCTCCTCGCCCCTCGCCCCCTTGCAGCTTGTATATGTTGCTCTGTAGTTTGTTTCACACGCCTAAAAGCAAATGGGCGGACCTATCTCTCCCTATTTCTTTTATTCCTCTCTTCCCTTTATTTTCTCTTTCTGCCCCGTGTGTGTATATGTACTCTCTTTCGGTGCGTATTTCTCCGAGGTATTCTTTGTTGTTGTTGATTTTTGTTCTTCGTTGGTACTCACTCCTATTCTCTTTCTCTTTCTCTTCATATTTCTTCTCTTTGTTTTTTTTCTGTGTGTGTGTGTGTGTGTGTGTGTGTGTGTGTGTGTGTGTGTGTGTGTGTGTGTGTGTGTGTGTGTGTGTACTAGTCTGTATGTCTGACTGTCTCCGTCTGTCAGTCTACTTTAAAAAATATGAGGAAAGAGAATATATGAAAGACCAACCTTATGACCTACCTCTCTCTCTCTCTCTCTCTCTCTCTCTCTCTCTCCATTCTCACTCCTCCTCCCCTCCTCCTTCCTCCTCTTCTCCTCCTCCCTTCCTCCCTTCGGCCACGCCCTTCCCGCACCTTCAAAAGCACTCCTCCCTCATAACTTTGCCTCAACTTTCCCTCCCTTACTCTCTCTCGCCCTCCCTCTCTCCCTTTTTCCCTATTTCGGTAACTTCAGAGGAGAGGCTGATGAAAATTTTGAGCTAAGTATTTCCAGCACAAGATAAAGTAAGTAGGTAGATAGGTAGGTAGGGAGGGTGGAAGGGAGGGAAGGAGGGAAAGAGGGAGGTAGGAATGAATGAAGGGAGGGAGGGAGAAAAGGAGAGAGGGGGACGAAAGGAAGGATAGAGAGAAGAGGGAGAGAAACATGGAAACATGGACTAGCAGGCAGCAGAATGCCTGTTGGCTCATTACTAGGCTGCCTGCGTTCAGTGATTTAATCAATCCGTTTGCCACAGGAGTGGCTTGCAGGGAAGGATTAAAGCACTTGTGTACCTACTCTTGCGAACGTTCAGTTCACTCCCGTTGCAGCAAAGTGGCGATCAATGCGTTTCTTGAAGGAGTTGATGGTCTCTGCGCTAACCACTTCTGCAGGAAGGCTGTTCCAGTGGCGAACAACTCTATTCGAGAAATAACTCCTGCCGATGTCGGTATTGCATCGCTTTGCTTGAATTGTTTTTCCGTTGTTTCTTGTTCTCAGGTTAGTTTGTAGCGTGAAGAGTTTGGAGTGATCAACGTTGCTGAGCTTGTTCAGGTACTTAAAGACTTGTATCATGTCTCCCCGCAGTCGTCTCTTTTCCAACGTGAAGAGGTTGAGTCGCTCGAGTCGTTCTTCATGGGGTTTCGTCCTCAGTGATGGTATCATCTTCGTGGCGCGGCGCTGTACTCTCTCAAGTAATTCAATGTCTTTCCTGTAATTAGGAGACCAGAAGTTCACGGCGTATTCCAGGTGGGGCCTTACCAGCGAATTATACAAGGATAACATAACTCCCGGCGTCTTGTATTCGAAGTTCCTCGCTATGAACCCAAGCATTGTATTGGCTTTCTTACAGGCGGACTTGCAGTGTTTTGTTTGTTTCAAGTCACTGCTGATGGTGACCCCGAGGTCTCTTTCCTCTTGCACAACATGTAGTGGTTGCTGTTTCTGGATCCGATTTGCATTACTTTACATTTGGTAGTGTTGAAGTACATCTGCCATTTTTCTGACCAACGAGTGAGCTGGTCCAGGTCTCTCTGGAATGGTAGATAAATGCGGCACAGAAAGTAAAATAGAAAGAAAGGCGCAGGATAAAAGAAAATCGAAAAAAAGCAGAAAAGAAAGAAAAAAGGAAGGAAAAAAGAAAAGTCGGAGGTAACATAAAAAGTGAAGAAAAGATAGGAAGGAGGAGGGAGGAAGTAAGAGAGGAAGGGGGGAAGGAAAGAAAGAAGGAAGGAAGGAAGGGAGGAGAGGAAGGAAGGAAGGAAGGAAGAGAGGAAGAAAGGAAGGAAAGAAGGAAGGAAGGAGGAGGGAGGAAGGGAGAGAGGAAGGAAGGGATGAAGGAAGGAAGGAAGGATGGAAGGGAGGAAGGAAGGAAGAGAGGATGAAATGAATGAATAAATGAAGGAAGGAAGAAAAGAAGGAAAGAAAGATCTATGGCAGGAGGTTGTCTGATCAGAAGAGTCACGTTAAAGAATTCTGGAGGAGGAGGAGGAAGACAGAAGGGCGGAAGAAACTTTGTTCGGCCTCCCCTCCTCCTTCCCTCTTCTCCTCCTCCTCCTCCTCCTCCTCCTCCCTTCCTCCTCCTCCTCCTCCTCCTCTACAAAAGTTCCACCTACCCCATTTCCATCATTAAACTTGAGCCAACTTCTCTACTCTGCCCACATCTCTCTCTCTCTCTCTTAATAGCAGCGACTCACTGATATTAGAAGACTTAATCTCCAACATATCGACTGGGTGACAGTGTCAAGTACAGAAGGCGAGTCACATAGAATGATAGCATTTTTAGAAGAAAATTACCTAAGTCAAATGGTTACTGAACCATCTCGACAAAATAACATACTAGACCTTGTTATAGCGACCCAAGATAGCCTAGTCAGTAATGTTATGGTAGGAGAACACCTCGGTTCTTGCGATCATAAATTAGTGCGCGTCGACATTAGAGCTCAAACAGTGACTGAAAATAAAGTAATGGTGCCCAATTTCAAAAGAGCTAATTTCATAGAAATCCGACATAAACTAACAGAAATACAACTAACATGATGGCAACGTAGAGGAAGCCTGGCCAAACTTTAAAAAAACATTTACTCACTCGGCAGAACACATTTGTCCCATTGTGCGAGAAGCGAAGTAACACTAATAACAGCCCACCTTGGTTTAATAGCGAAATTAAAAATTCGGTTAAGGAGAGAAAATTGTCTTGCTGGCTAAAGAAAGAACAAACCACGCCCGAAAACATTAGACTTTATCACGAAACCAGGCGGCGAGTAAAAAGATTAGTATGTCAGGCAAAGCGTAGATATGAAGAAAACATTGCAGTCAACTGTAAAAATAATCCGAAATCCTTCTTCACTTATATAAACAACAGGAAGGCGATCAGAAGTGGAATTGGACCTTTAACAAACAGTGACGGTGAACAAGTGACTGACAGCAAACACGTTGCGAACTTATTAAACAATTACTTTTCCTCGGGAGTTAATACTAGCACCATTACCACCAACACCAGCGACGACAACAGCACTAACGTAAATCTCGAGCATGCATTGCCTAACTTTGTAATAACTACCGATGAAATTCTAAAAGCTCTCCAAGCACTTAAAACAAATAAAAGTCCTGGACCTGACAAAATATATCCTATACTGCTTAAAGAAACAAAGAGCGAAATACTCTCCTCCCTCACAACCGTTTTCAATTGTCCCTGCGACAAGGAATCATCCCTTCCGATTGGAAAAAGGCTAACGTGACATCAATTTTTAAGAAAGGAGACAAAAAATATCAGGTAATTACAGGCCCATTAGTCTAACTTCAGTTGAAGGTAAGGTACTTGAGAGCATAATTAGAGACAAAATTGTGAGTTGCCTTGAAAGCCACTCATTAATTGGGGATTCACAACATGGCTTCCGTAACAAAAGATCCTGCCTATCAAACCTATTGACCTTTTATGATGACCTCTTCTCACTTTATGGCGTAACCAAATCACTGGACGTAGTCTATCTTGATTTCCAAAAAGCGTTTGATAAAGTTCCACATCATAAATTACTTTATAAATTAAAGCAAATAGGTATTGACGGTCAAGTACACCAATGGATCGCGAATTGGTTGAGCAACAGACAACAAAGAGTAGTGATTGACGGATTTAACTCAGAGTGGGCGCCGGTCACTAATGGCGTCCCTCAGGGCTCGGTTCTTGGCCCAGTGCTCTTCATTATTTACATCAACGACGTGGATGTTGGACTCAATAATCGCATTAGTAAATTTGCAGACGACACAAAGATTGGTAACTCGGTTCTCACTGACGAGGACAGGCAAAGCCTCCAAGAGGATTCCCACAAAATTTCAGCTTGGTCTGATAGATGGGAGATGCCCTTTAACGTAGACAAGTGCCAGGTCCTTCAAGTTGGAACAAGAAATATGAAGTTCGATTACGAAATGCGCGGCGTCAAATTCAAAAGCGTTCAATGGCTTAAGGACCTGGGTGTCAAAATCGCGTCAAACCTCAAATTCTCACATCAATGCATCGATGCAGCAAATGAAGTGAACAGAATGTTGGGCTTCATTAAAAGAAACTTTTTATTCAAAATAAAGAAGTAATACTTCCGCTCCACAATAGTTTAGTCAGACCCCACTCGGAATATGCGGTACAGTTTTGGTCTCCCCACCAGGCAAAAGACATTGCTAAATTAGAAGGTGTTCAACGTCGCGCAACAAAAATGATCGCTTCCTTGCACAACAAATCTTCCGAAGAAAGGCTTTCGAATGTTTTAAGATACTTAATGGATTCACGAATGTGGGCAAATCAAAATTGTTTATGATCGATGACACTTTGCGAACGAGGAACAATGGCGTAAAACTCAAATGTATACAAGTATATTCAGACTGCACCAAATTTTTCTTCACCAACGTTGTACTGCGAGAATGGAATAAGCTCGCACCGTCAGTGGTCCAGTGTAACACGATTGACTCCTTAAAAAACAACCTCGACCGTCACCTCCTTCAACTTAATATTGACAAGAGTTGAAATGCAAAGTTTCGGAGCCATCTGATTAATGTAGAATCACTTAGGTTTAAGGACAGATCGCCTAGTCTGGACCATGGGGTCTGTGTGGTCTGATTTTCTACGTAAATCTATGTAAATCTCTCTCTCTCTCTCTCTCTCTCTCTCTCTCTCAATCAATCAATCACAAGTTTAATTTCTACTGTTTCATTCATCTCTCTCTCTCTCTCTCTCTCCACGTACGGCTCATGAATTATTCCATTTTTCCACCTGTTACCTGGCGTGCCGTACAGGTGGACAAAGCCGTCAGCAGCAGAGAGGCGACGTGATTGAGGCCCATTTAGCGACAAGTGAGCGGCCGTCAGCGCGAGCTTTTCCAATATGCAAAAACGGCCTCCAATTAAACATAACGTCGCTGCGTCTGTCTGTCACGCCGAGGACACGCCGCCAACACCATCAATTATTACACTCCCAAGCCAACCCCCAAACCATCCCCCGCCTGCACATACACTACACCTACGCCTAACACTATGCACTATATTCGGATGCAATCACCTCCTCCCTGCTACACACACCCGCGCACACATACACATACACAAACATACACTCTTACTTGCCTACATCCACCTTACTATTTTAGAATTCACTCACCTGCTCTCTACTACATATAAACGTACCCACACACACACACACACACACACACACACACACACACACACACACACACACATATACATACACAAACACACCCACATCCACACACTTAAAACTACTCTCGCATACACCCAATTATTCCATATACAGCCATCACACACACACACACACACACACACACACACACACACACACACACACACACACACACCATTACCATGTCATTCCCTCCACGCTGAACATTCACATCATGTTTTTGCGCTGCCTTTTTCCTCTCCTCTCACCTTGGTACAGCTCCCCCCCCCCCTCCCCCTCTCCCAAACACACCTGCTCGATGTTGTAAGCCACTTATCTATTTCAACAGTAAACCGTGTATTGCAATTATCACTATCATTTTTACTTTTGCTGTCTGTAGTATTAGTAGTATTAGTAATAGTATTCTCTCTCTCTCTCTCTCTCTCTCTCTCTATATATATATATATATATATATATATATATATATATATATATATATATATATATATATATATCACCAGTAATAACACTATATTTCGAATCAAACGCAAATGTCAGCGCACTTTTGCATTTTTTTTCCTTCCCACCCGGAACACTCGTAACACTTTCCGCTACACAAGACTGCCAGAAGACGTGGATTACAGACTAACGGACCAACGCTTTCAGAAACATACTAAGGTCATTCAACCCTCGCCCACCCGGTACGTAACTGGGTACGTAATTTGTTTTGTGTGTGCGTTTTTGTGTGCGTCTATGTGTGTGTATATGTGTGTGTGTGTGTGTGTGTGTGTGTGTGTGTGTGTGTGTGTGTGTGTGTTCTGTCACTGTATCTTTTCTTTCTTCCGTCCATTTTCCCCATTCCCCAATAGTTACTTCCTCCCTCTATCTTCCCCCTCTATTTGGCCGCAGTAGATTCCTCCCTTCCCTTCCTTCCCTCTTTTACCCCCCAGCCATAGCGGAGTCCATTGTGTGTGTGTATGTGTATGTGTGTGTGTGTGTGTGTGTGTGTGTGTGTGTGTGTGTGTGTGTGTGTGTGTGTGTGTGTGTGTGTGTGTGTGTGTGTGTGTGTGTGTGTTTGCCGACTTCTATATACGTAGCTGTGTGCGTGTGTGTGTATGTATTCAAGTATTTGTGTATTTGTGTTTGTGTGTGTGTACGTGCTTGCCTTCTCCGCCTTACCCAGCCAGGCAAAGAGGAGGAAGGAGAGGAGAGCAAAGAAAATGGAGGGAGGAAGAGAGGTAGGAGGAGGAAGTAGGGAGAGAGGTAGAGCAAAGGTTAAGATGTAAAGCCAGGGGAGAGAGGGGCAAAGGTCGATTAGGGAGAAGAAAGGATGGAGGGAATATATTCTAGGTATGAAAAAAATATTGAAGTCACGGGGATATGTTGAAAGGAAAGGGAGGAGGGACCGGAGGAGTGAGGAAACCAACAGAGGAAGAAATGAGCTAGTGGAGGGAGGAAAAAGGAAGGAATTGATATAGGCAGAAAAAAGGAGGGACGATAAAAAGGAAAAAAAAAAAAAGTCCTGAAATCATGCCGGGAGAAAGTAGAAAGAGGGAGAGAATGACGGAAGAAAGAAGTGGAAACAGTAATATTATGATGGGAAATGAGACAACATGAGAGAAAGCAAAGAAAGGACCGAAAGAATATATACGAAAAAAAATAAAGAACAGCGGAGGAAAACAGAATGAAGGGAAAGAAAGAAAGAAGGCAGGAGGAAGTTACGAAAGAAGGAAGGAGGATGATTGGAAGAAAGAAGAAAAGAAGGAGGGAAGGAGGGAAGGAAGCAAGGAGGGAAGGAAAGAGAGGTAGAGGAAAGAAAATAGGGAAGGATGGAGGAAAGGAAGGAGGAAATAAAGGAGGGAATGGAAGAGGAAAGGAAAGAAGGAGTGAAGAAAGGAGAGGATGAAAGAGAGGAAAGAGGGAAGGAAGGAAGGAAGGAAGGAGTATAGAGAGGAGGAAAAGAAGAAGGGAAGGGATGGGAAGGATGGAGGAGAGGAAGAAAGAAACAACGAAAGAGACAAAAAAAAGAGAAAGAAAGAAAAAATAAAGAAAGACAAACAAACAAACAAACAAAGAATGAAAGACAGAAAGAAAGATAGGAAGGAAGGAAGGAAGGAAGGAAGAAAGGAAGGAAGAAAGAAAGGAGGAAAGGCCGGTGGAAAGGAAGGAAGGAAGGAAGGAAGGAGGGCCATGCAAGTGACACCCCGAACATGACTCGACACCAATTTTTGGGCAGACAAATGTGGCGGCTCCCAAAGACAATAGTGGCGGAGTGCCAACTAACTGGCGGGCTTTACGATACTGCCTGGCACCACACCCCTCCCCCCACCCCCAAAGGCAGGCACGCAGGCAGGAAGGTATGTATGAAAGAAGGAACGAACGTACCTACGAACGGACGGAAAATGTTAAAGGAGAGAATGAGGACACGAAGGACGGAAGGAGTATATGAAGGAAGGAAGGAAGGAAAAAAGGAAATAAAATCAGTAGGATGGGAGACAGGCAGGCTGGAAGGATGGGAAGAAGGAAAGAAGGAAGGAAAGCAGGTAGAAAGATAGGTTGGAATAAAGGAAGGGAGAAGGAATGAAAGAAAAAAGGGAAGGAAAATGAAAAGGAAGGAAGGAAAAAAAAGAATGGAAGAGGAAACAATGAAAATTTGAAAGGAAAAAGGGAAATAAGGAAAGAAAGAAGGAAAGAGGAAAGAAACATAAGTAAGGGAGGATGGAAGACAAGAAAGAAGCAGAATAGGTAAGAAGGCAAACAGGGAAACAAAAAGGGAGGAAGGGAAAGAGAAAGATGACACACAAGGAGGGAAGGAAAGCGTGAAGAAAGGAAAACAAACTGGCAGACGGGAATAAAGGAAGGAAGTAAGGCAGGAAGAAGAAAGGCAGACACACTCTCAATAGGCTATACCCTCTCCCCCTTTTCATAGCCTTCCCTTTCTCCCATCCTCCCTACCACCAATTGCACACCTTGCCTTTCACCCACTTCTCTCTCTCTTTCCCAATCTAAACCTCTCACCCACATCCTCCTTCCCTCCCTCCCTCCAAACACTTGATCTCCACAGTTCTATTCGTTCACTTGTCACGTCAAATCTCTTCTTTCCACTTCTTTTTATTCACTTTATTCCTTACTCGTTCTTTTTTTTTTCGTTTCTCTCACATATTTTCTTTCCCTCTCTATTCATACCCTTCATTCTTTCCTTGCTCTCTTCCTTAATTCAAGCACGTATTCCTAATCACTTCTTTTCACTTCTTTTTACTTTTTATTCCTTCTTTTTTTTCGTTTCTCTCACTTGTTTCCTTGCCTTTCCTTTTTCACTATTCTCTTCCTACTTCTCTTTTCTTGCTATCCTCCTTAATTCAATAACGTATCCTTTCTACTAATCTTCCTTTCTTCCTCATTTCCTTACTTTCATTCTTTTCTGGTTTCCTAATTTTCTCTCTTTTCTGTAGGCCTGCTTTCTTCCTACCTGCCTCTTTTCACACTTTCTCCCTCAATTTAAGCCTTTTCCTTATCATTTCTTCCCATCCATCATTTTTGTCTTCGTATATTTTTTCTCTCACTACTCCTCTTTCCTCTCTCTCCCCTGGGTTTTCTTTTCATATTCTCTTTTTCTATTTCACTCCACCCTCTAAGACAATTTGTTTTTCTCTTCTCTTTTCCTTTTAATTCCTTTTTGCCGTTTCCCTTCCTTCACCTCTTCACCTAAGTCACGTCCTCTCTTTCCTCCTTCCCTCCTTCGCTTTCTCCATCCGCCAAGCTTATATTTTTTCCTTTCGAACCGTGCCTTCCCTTCTCTCTATTAATCCTCCTCCTCCTCTTCCTCTTCCTCTTTCTACACATGCTCCTCCTCCTCTACCCCACTTGTACTTTCTCACCATCCCTTCTCCTCCACCTCTCCTCCCTTCATCCATCCCTTTACTCCACTCTTGTCTTTCCTCTCTACACACAAAACTGAGCAATGACCAGGAACTAAAAAGAAGACATGATGACATAAACAACAGAAGTAACTTAGTAAAAAATAATCAATAAATAAACATCCAGCTGAGGAACACACACACACACACACACACACACACACACACACACACACACACCATTATCGCACAACAATACAGTGAGTCGAATAAAAAGGCACATTATTGAAAATGTTATTATAATGAGAGCAAAAATCAACAACAAAAACAATGGTAAGCCGGGAAGCAAAATAGAAGTAAAAAAAAAAAACAGGATGGAATAATAAATAAGGAATAAGAGAAAAAAAATGATGAAAAGGAAAAAAAGGAGATGAAGCTTGGTGGAGGAAAAAATGGGAGACGAGGAAGGAACGGGAGGAAAGTCAATTTGAAAACGGATAAAGAGGAAAAGGAAAATAAAAGGAGAGAAGAGGGAAAAGGAGAAGAGCGACTGACTAGAAGGAAGAGCGACTGACTAGAAGGAAGAAGAAAATACGACGGGGTAGAAAGAGGAAGAGGAAGTAGAGAAAGAATTCGTGAAAGAGGGAAAACACAGGAAAGGAAAGGCAAAAGGAAGAAGAGAGAAGAATCGATGGAGGAAAGGATACGACGAGACGAAGGAAGGGAGGAAGTAGGAGACGGGATAAGATGGTAAAGGAGTGAGAGGGACGGAGAAGGGAATGGGAAGGATGAGAAAGAGAAGAGAAAAAATAATGAAAAAAATGAAGAACGGAATCACGGAGAAGAGGAAATGGAAGAGAAAAACGAAGGCGAGGCAGGAAGAAGAAGGAGAGAAAAAAAATCAATCAAAAAAGGAAAAAAAATATGAGGAGGAAAAGGAGAAGGAAACAGAGGAATCAAGGAAGAGAAGGAAAGGGAGGACTAAGAGGGTTACATGGTAAAGGAGGAGGGGGGAAAGGAGAGAAGAGGGGAAGGGAGTGTGGAAGGGGAAGAATAAGGAAGTAAAGAAAAAGAACTCATGAAAAAGGGAAGAAAGGGAGAACGAAGAAAAAAAAGAAATCAAGGAAGAAGAAGAAGAAGGGGAGGAGAAAGACGAAGAGAGGTAGGAGGAGTAAGAGAAAATGAAAAAAATGAGAGAATGAAATCGGAAAAAAACGGGGAATGGAAGGAAGAACGAAAGAGAGCATGGAATCGAGGGAGAAAAGGAGGGAGAATAGAAGAGAGGGACGAGGTAAGGGAGACGGTAAGGGGGTTAGGAGGGGAAGGGGTGGAGGGGGGAAGGTAAAGGATGAAGAAGTGAAGACAAAGAATAAATCAAAGAGAAAAAAAGGGAGGGAAGGAAAAACGAACGAAAGCAAGAAACCGAGGGAGAAAAGAAGAAAAGGGAGAATAGGAAAAAGATGTAAGAAGAGACGGGGTTAAAGGGGAAGGGAGGAAATAATGGAATAGAGGAAATAAAAGCATCAAGGAAGGAGAAAAGACGAAAGAATGGAGAAAAGGGAGACGGGTGACGGGGTAAGGGGGAAAGGGTGACAGACCAAGGGGGGGATGAGGGAGGAAGGAGGACGGAGAGGGGAAGGGGTGCAGCAGCCTCGATACTCAACACTCTAAACTGTCGCATATTTTTGGCACCTCCAGTTAACCAAATGTTCCCCGTGATTGTACGTTTCGCTAACAGCTGGTTGTGTCGCGCTCTTTACGGCCGCCGCCACCCTGGAACCGCGAGGGGGGGAGGGGGGAGGGAGGAGGGAACGGAAGGATGAAATGAGAGGAAAAAGAAGACAGGGAAGGGAAGGAGACACGATGGAGAAGCGAATGGAAGGGTAGAATAGGACGAAGGGATTGCGAGGAGGGGAAGGGAGGGAGGGAGAAAGGATGGGATGAAATGAGAGGAAAAAGAAGACAGGAAAGGAAGGAGACACGATGGAGAAGCGAATGGAAGGGTAGAATAGGACGAAGGGATTGCGAGGAGAGGAAGGGAGGGAGGGAGAAAGGATGGATGAAGTGAGAGGAGAAAGAAGACAGGATAGGAAAGAAGACTGGAGGGAGAACCAAATGGAGGTTAAAAGACAGGAAGGAGGGGATAGAATAGGGAGAAGAATCTGAATACGATGGGAGGGAAGGAGGGAGGGAGGGAGAAATAAAGGGAGAAGAAAACAAGTAAGAGCAGGGTGGGAGAAGGGAGGAAGAGGCAAATAAAGATAGAAGTTGAGGAAAGGTTGACTAAAATTGGGACGAGGATCAAAAAGAGAACTTAGAGAAGGAAGAGAAGAAAGTAAAGGGGAGAGAGGGAAGTATAGATGAAGGATTAACAGAAGAAGAAAAGGAAATGGAAAAAATATGGAAGAAGGGAGGGAAAAGCAAAAGAAAACTAGAAGATGAGGAGGAATGAATAAATAAATAAAAAAAATCGGAATTAGGTTAAGTTGCATTAGGTTAAACTGGGACAAGCTGCAATAAGCTAACTTAGGTTAAGATAGGTTTCATTAAATTTGGTTAGGATAGGCAAGGATTAGTTGGGTAAGGTTAGGTAACGTTAGGTAATGTTCGGGTATGGTTAGGTAGGGTAGCATTCGGTAGGGTTTGGTTCGGTTAAGTCAGGTAGGGTTTGGTAATGTTTGCTTAGGTAAGGTAGCTTTAGGAGTTAAGGTTGGTCAGGTCAGGAGTTCAGTAAAGTTACGTTCGGTTAGGTCAGGGAGCGTTCGGTATTGTTTAGGTTTAGTTAAGTTAGGTAACGTTAAGTAAGCTTTAGTTTGGTTAGATCAGGAAGCGTTAGGTAAGACTGAAGTTAGTTGAGTAGCGTTTAATAAGGTTTTCTGAGGGTAGGTAGCGTTTGGTAAAGATGGGTTAGGTTAGGTTAGGTAACATTTAAGAAAGGTTTTGCCGGGTCAAGTCAGACTGTGTTCGGTAAGGTTGTCATACACGTCGCCGATATAGAGGTCGCCGAAAGGTCATGCAATGTCACAAAAGTTCAACGCCCACCACCACCGCCATAAATAAAGTTGACCATTCACACAAAGGTCAACGTGTATAAATGCGTGACCCTCGACCTTTGCACGCGTCCACCCCTTGACTTCAACACGGCAGGACAGTAGCGGACGGAACGGCTGGACAAGTGTTGCCAGAATCTCGTCTCATCCTTGCATTCATGAAGCTCCGTTTGTTCCTGTTACTGCTCCTGGTGCTGCTGTTGTTGCTGTCGTTGATGAAGTTGATGCTGTTGTTGTTGATGTTGTTGTTGTTGCCGAGGCCTGTGATTTAGTGCACCTTGTTTACGGACGCTGGTGACGACGAGGTACGACACAACACGACACGACACGACTCTTCACGTCACATCACTTCAAAGAACGTTATGATGCACACGACGACAATAGACAAAACTTTGGATTGGGGAAAAAACGCAAAAATATAAAAGAGATTCAGAACATGTCAACACTGCAATACATAAATACGCAAAAAGAGCTTTGGAAAAATCTGCGCACATAACCAGCAACATTTCAAAACAGTTTGGATGTCGACACAAAAACTGAAATATAAAAGAAGCATAATAGCGCAAAAAAAGTATAACAAAACAAAACCCTCGAGAGCTTCCATTAAACAAAGCGAAATAAAGATAAAATCATGACTAATAGAGACTGACACACACACACACACACACACACACACACACACACACACACACACACACACACACACACACACACACACGACTAATGGTCTACCTTGACGTTTGACAATTGAAGGCAAGACGAGATTTGAGAGATCGTTGTCGAGTGTGCGATAGACAGATAGACAGACAGTGAAGGATACAGACAGACAGACAGGCAGACAGACAGAAGGGTAGACAGACAGTGAAGGATACAGACAGACAGACAGGCAGACAGACAGAAGGGTAGACAGACAGTGAAGGATACAGACAGACAGACAGGCAGACAGACAGACGGGTAGACAGACAGTGAAGGATACAGACAGACAGACAGGCAGACAGACAGAAGGGTAGACAGACAGTGAAGGATACAGACAGACAGACAGGCAGACAGACAGACGGGTAGACAGACAGTGAAGGATACAGACAGACAGACAGGCATACAGACAGACGGGTAGACAGACAGTGAGACAGTAATAATGACAGATAAGCAGACCGAGACAGATACAGATGAATAAAGACAAACACAGACAAATAAACAGAGAAGAGACGGAAGACAGACTAACAGACAGAGAAGATAAGACAGGAGAGAAACATATACACATATACACATAAACACCGACAAACTGACAAACAAACAAACAGGGAAGCAAACTGACAGCCAAACTTTGTGCAATTATCAGTAGGCAAACAAAAAAAAAGCATTCTTAATTCTAGGATGAAATGACTCTCTCTCTCTCTCTCTCTCTCTCTCTCTCTCTCTCAATCAAGGGAGATGTCACACGCAGATATTCTCTTCCCAAATTTATCGCCAACACGTGTTAAAGGATCACCATCGATTCAACACGGACGAAAAAGAAAAATACACAAAAAATATTAAATAAAAGCTCGTGTAAAAAAAAACTGCGAAAAAAAATTAAAAAGAAAAATACTGAAAAAAGGGGGGGAAATACGAAGAAAAAAATACAAAAAAAAATATTAAATAAAAGCTCGTGTAAACACAAATGCAAAAAAAATATTAAAAAGAAAAATACTGAAAAAATGGGGGAAAATACGAAAAAATAGAAAACAGCAGCTAACTTTTTTTTTTCCGCTGCACGCCTGGGAAGACTTTAATTGATGAGAGTAATTATAGTTGTTGTGCCTTGGTAATAAAAGTGGCGTGTGCGTGTGTGTGTGTGTGTGTGTGTGTGTGTGTGTGTGTGTGTGTGTGTGTGTGTGTGTGTGTGTGTGCGTGCGTGTGTGTGAACGATAGAATACATGCCAACTCACTCTCTCCCACTCCCACTCACTCTCTCTCTCTCTCTCTCTCTCTCTCTCTCTCTCTCTCTCTTGCGTGTCACTCACCCATCTACCTGCCGTCTGATTAGCCACAGTCACCTGATTACTTACACCTGTCGGCACTGGAGCTGACGGCAAGGTGAGGCAGACAGGTGAGGGGAGGGAAGGGAGGGGTGAGAGCAGATAGGAAGTGAGGTAAGGTAAGGGAAGGAAGGGAAGAGAAAGAGGGTAGAGAATGGAGGAAGGGAAGGAAGGAAGGATGAAGAGGGGGCGAGCTGTCAAAGAAAATGTAAAGGAAATGAGAAAATATAAATAGGAAAGAAAAAGAGAAGGAAGGAAACGAAGGAACCAAACGAGGTAAGCAAGAGAGAAAAAAAAAAGGGGAAGGAAATGAAGTTGAATAGTAGTAAAGTCAAGGAAAGGTGTTGATGGCGGTGGCGTTAGTAGTGGTGGTGGTAGTAGTGATGGTGTTGGGTGTGGTGATGATGGTGGCGGTGGTGGTGATGGTGGTGGTGGTGGTGGTGATGGCGGTGAAGCAAGGCGTTTTACTGAAGGTGTGAAAAGATGCTTCCAGTGCTGAGTTACGAAGCCAAGTCACGTGATGCGCCTAAACATGTCCTTGTCACGTCACACACACACACACACACACACACACACACACACACACACACACACACACACACACACAGTTTGTTATATACTAGCTTTCCCACATTTTCTGTAGTGTGGTACCATTTCAGTTATTCATATGACATTTGTTTACATCATTTATTTTTATATATTCATTAAAACATGACTTATTTGCATCAATTAACTCTACTCCGGCGATACAATAAAGAAAAGAATATTAATATGACTCAACTGGACAAAAGGTAAACACGAATCTAATAGAAGAGCGTTTTTATGTATGAATATATGTCATAAGGTATAATTAATGTGTAAATTGTATTCGCCTCTCTCTCTCTCTCTCTCTCTCTCTCTCTCTCTCTCTCTCTCTCTCTCTCTCTCTCTCTCTCTCGACCCCCACAGTTGCATGGAGGTAATTTCGGTTCCTCTCCAGCTTCCCAACATTAATATAATTTGTCTGCCATTTCCCTTTCCCTTTTTAGCAGCTGTCCTTCGCCCTAAATATATTCAATTTCTATTAATTACTTGTTTTTTTATTCGCCTTACCTCTCTCTCTCTCTCTCTCTCTCTCTCTCTCTCTCTCTCTCTCTCTCTCTCTCTCTCTCTCTCTCTCTCTCTCTCTCTCTCTCTCTCTCTCTCTCTCTCATAACCTATATATCAATAAGCTGCGTGTGGAAGAGGGGGAACTAAGCGAAAAGTTTGAGATACTGAATGGAAAACGGGAGGAAGAGGAGGAGAAGGAAGAGGAGGAGGAGGAGGAGAAGGAGGAGGAGGAAGAGAAGAAGCCATGGATGGATGCAGGTCAACGGTATAAATTGCAAGCATCGTTTTAGAGGTTACATTTGTCTTGTCTTGCCCATATCTAAAAGAATTACTGAACCGTTTGTGTTATTGTCCCAAATGGCTGACCTCCCCATAAATCTAAAACCACATAAGTTCGCTTACCTTGTATTTTCAAACCCTTCCGCCTCTCACATCAACCATTCACAAAGGTCGAAATGGAGTTTAATCGAGTCCTCATGAGTGGTTTTTCACATTCATGGTGGAGGGGCTTCATCAGACCACCACCAGGGTCATAAAACTACCGATGGAAATGCACAGAGCTCCTACGAAATCCCTTGTCAAATGAGTGTGCTCTGGCGACGAAAAGACAAAAAAAAAATTAATCGGGTTCTCATGCTTGTTTTTTCACTCTCACGGCACAGAAGCTTCATCAAACTACCATCAGGGTCATAAAACTACCGATGAAAATGCACAGAGCTCCTACGAAATCCCTTGTTAAATGTGTGTCCTTGGGCGACGAAAAGACTAAAAAAGAGATTAATCGGGTTCTTATGTGTGTTTTTACACTCTCACGGTACTGAAGCTTAACCAGACTACCACCAGGGTCATAAAAGTACCGATGGAAATGCCTGCAACTCCTACGAAAGCCTTGTCAACGTGTGTCCTTGGGAAATGTTTAATAAGAATCTGGCCCTCAGTCGCCTCTCTTCTGCAAGGACGGTGGACAAAGTGGTCTGGTTGTTGCATGACTGCGCGTTCGTGTTTCACTTAAATAATTCGACTGTTGGAATGTTGCCGGTTGTGGGAAGAGTCTAGAGATACGAATGTGACTTGTTTGACTCTGACTCTCTCTCTCTCTCTCTCTCTCTCTCTCTCTCTCTCTCTCTCTCTCTCTCTCTCTCTCTCTCTCTCATTTGCAGTTCCTCCCCTCCCCCCTTTTCCCCAACTTCCCCTAAAGCTGGCATGATAGCAAAGAGGGCCTAATCCTACTTTATGAGAGAGAGAGAGAGAGAGAGAGAGAGTGGAATCCAAACCTTTGCTCTGAGCCGGGATGATGAATTACTTGACATTTCGCTGCTAACATGAAAGGTATTACGTTCGCCTTTCCTTCCTCTATTCACGCAACTAATAATAATAATAATAATAATAATAATAATAATAATAATAATAATAATAATAATAATAATAATAAAGTAACGATGAATAAAATAATAATAAAGGTAATAATGACACCAAAAACAATAAGTATAATAATGGTAATGACGGAACATGATGTCATTTCACGGTATATTTAAGCCAGACGCATTCATATATATTCATTTATTCATGGTATTCACTTTCCCGGAGAGCCATACATCTCTCTCTCTCTCTCTCTCTCTCTCTCTCTCTCTCTCTTCCTCTATTTTTCCCTTCTACCTCCACTTTGTCTTCCTTTCCTTCCCTTTCCCTCCTTTTCTTGCTATTCCTTATTTCTTTTTCTTTATTTTCTCTTCCTCTTTCTCTCCTAACCTTCATTATTTTTTTTTCCACTCTCCATCCTCATCTCTCTCTCTCTCTCTCTCTCTCGTCAATACACAGAGGTAGGATAAGCTTTCCCTTCCCTGTGTTTCTCTTGTCCTCTACTTGTTGCTGGCTGGCTGGCGTTCCCCCCTGCCGGCCGCACGAACACTGACCCTCCCATTGCCTCCCTGATTACTGCCGTCACTAATCACACGCTAGAGGGCGCTACGGAGGCACAATACACTTTCCTACCACCCCTCCCACGCCCCCACTACCGATGGCTCTCTCACTCTCGCTGGTGCTGGTATTGCTTTCCCTGTTTCTGGCTTTCTCTGTTTCTCTGTTTCTCCTCCCATTTTCATTCTACTCTCCCATTATCATTCTATCTACCTCATACTAATTTCCTCTCCTTTCCTCCATTCGCTTCCCTTGTCCTTCTTTTTCTCTCCATTTCTCCTTCCATCTTTCCCTTCTACCTCTTCTCTTCTTTGCCTTTCCCATTTATCCATCAGCCTCTCCTACCTCTTCTATTCCTTATTTTTCTCCTTTCTCTTATCCCTTGTGGTCTTGATTTTCTTTCCCTCTGTGTAACTCCTTCCTTGCTCATTTTCCTTTATTTCCTTCTTCCTCTACTCCTATTCCCCTTCCTCTCCTTTCCCCTCCTTTCCTTTCAGTGTCCTTTACTTCTCTCCTCTGCCTCCCCTCTCTTCTCTATTCCATTTTCATTTACCTCCCCTTCCACCTTCCGACCCCTTTCCTATATTTCCCTCCTGTCTTTTTTTTCCATCATCATTCCTTCCTCTCCCTTCATTCCCCTCTTTCTTTTGACCCATTTCTCTTCTTTCTAACCCTTTTCCTCCCATTTATTTTCTCGCCTTCTCTTCCTCATTCTCGTTCACATCACTCACAGCATCATTAATCACTCCCTACTTTCCCATCTATTTAGTTTCCCCTCTTCCATTCCTATCCCTCTTTTCCTCTCACCCCTTTTCCTCTTCCCTTTACCCCGCCAAGCACACAAGCTAAATGAACCTCGAGCTAGCAAGAGAACAATCACCTCTCCCCCCTTCACCTCCCCTTCTCATCTCCCCACCCCCCAAGCCCCCTCCGTCCCCGACTCTCAGGTAGTCAATGATTGGCGGTCTACCTGTCTACCTTTAAACGTAAGCCCAATGAGCGAACGTACGACATGTTTTCCTCTTTAATCGCTATTACTGGCGTTCGAGGCGATGCGACCCTGCCAGAAGGAGGAATAAAGGAGTATGATATCTTTGTTTTCGCTCTTTCATTATGTATGTTCGATTGGGTTTTATCTTGTTAAATGCATTGCTTGAAAATATCACACTACCTTCCCTCTTTTTATTCTTCAATCTGTTTTCTCCTCTGACTCTTTCCTTTCCCCTCTTCCCTTTTATCTTTTCATGAAGTGTGTCGTTGGAAAATGCTACGTCACGAAATAATATCTCATTCCCTTTGTGTCTGTTTTATTCATCTCTCTTCAGTCATTCAATTAATTTATTTCTTATTCTCTTCCCCATTTTTAAAACAAATTGCATTATCTTTCATTTGATTATTTTTCAGGTTTTCTCTCTAGCTACTCTTTTCTCTCTCTCTTCCTTCCCTCTCATTTTTTGGCATGCTTCTTAAAAAAAATACTGTATCTCATATGCAAACTTCTCTTTGTCTTCCTTTCATAAATCCATATCCTCTGCCTTCTTCTTAACATATTTTGGAATAGTTTATAGGTGTGTATAAAATAGTCATTGATTATTCTTATCGTCCTTTCATGTTTTCTTTCTCCTAATAGTGTCGCCCGGAAGAGATGAATGCCGTATTTCTCCCTCCTGAGGTCAGCCTTGGGCTGCCTGAGAGGAATCAGGTCACCTGTACCAAAAACCACACACATTGCCGATCTGGACTTTGAAGTGACGGTGGTTGATAGGCGTAGTAGTAGTAGTAGTAGTAGCGGTAGTAGCAGTAATAGTAGTAGTCGTAGTAGTAGTAGTAATAGTAGCAGTAGTAGTAATGGTAATAGCAGTAGTAGTAGTAGTAGTAGTTTGTCATAATTATACTTATATACTGTATGTCATTAGTAAAATAAATATCGTCAAAAAAGGTATTAAGTGTTCAAATATTAAGTGGCAGCATTAGATATTACTCCCGCGCCGTGAGGGAACCATCGGCTCAGTTGACCCTGTTGACGGCGGGGGCGTCGTTTCATCATTGCGTCGTCGGCGGTGGGGGGGGCGAGTAAAGTGCTGCTGTTCCGAGCGATAATAATGGAAGGAAACAATGATTTTTTCTGGAACCTAAAAAGAAAACGTAATACTGATAATCTTCCAATTTATTTCATGTTTTTCTCATTTTCTTCAAGTCTACTGAGAAGGAGGAGGAGGAGGAGGAGAGAGAGAGAGAGAGAGAGAGAGAGAGAGAGAGAGAGAGAGAGAGAGAGAGAGAGAGAAAACGATTGAGGTAAAGGTAAAAAAAATGGAAGAAAGGGAAGGGAAGGGAAAGGAAGGGAAGGAAAGGAAAGAGAGAAAAGGTACAGAAAGAAGTGGGAAGGAGGAAAAGAGGGGAATGTATTATCAAGTGAGAGAAAGGAAAATTAGAAAGAAAGGAAAGAAGGGAGGGAGAGAGGGAAGGGAGGGGAGGAATGTGGCGCCATCTTGCTTGCTAATTTACCTGCAATCAAGGACTCCAATCACCTTTGTTCCTTCTTCCCTCATTTCCATTGTTCTCTTCTCTCTCTCTCTCTCTCTCTCTCTCTCTCTCTCTCTCTCTCTCTCAAATTTAAAATTCAAACTCAAATTCAAAGAAAAGTATTGCCAATTTTGCATAGTACATAAGTAGTGATATGTATTATACATGTAATAATAACCTTGGCTGGGCCCGTTAATCACAGCATATTTACAGGCCCCTTGAAATCAAAATCTAGTTTTCACACTAGCCTTAGTTTAACACTTTTTTGTGTGTGTGAGTGTGTGTTACGTGCCAGCCTATGGCACAAGTAGGCTTTTTTGAGGGGCTGGTTGGTGAGTGGCTTCCAATCACTACTGGAGTGCCTCAAGGGTCAGTGCTGGGACCCATTTTCTTAATCATATATATCAACGACTTAGAATCAGGACTGAAATCCTCCCTATCGAAATTTGCTGATGACACCAAAGTGGGTGGAAGGGCCCTCACAGAGGCCAACTGCGAAATCATTCAAAAAGACCTCAACCAAATTATCGAATGGTCGGAAAAATGGTAAATGTCCTTTAATGTCCTTTAAGGTCATGCACATTGGGTCCAGAAATAGTAACCACACACACATCATGAATGTGAAACCTCTGCAGGCGATGCAGGAGGAAAGGGATCTTGGGGTCACTATAAGCAGTGACCTGAATCCTTCTCTTTATTTTCTTATCCTTTTCTTTCTTCCTTTCTGCTTGTGTTCACCTTGTTTTCTCTTCATCTCTTTTATTCTTCTTAAACTCTCCTTGCTCTTTTATTCCCTTTCCTTTCCTTCATTTTTAATCCATTCGTTCCCTTTACATCCCATATCACTCTTTCCTACAACTTCTCTTTCTCATCCCTTTTATTTTTCATCTCTTTCCACTCCTCTACTTTGCCTTCCTTCCCTTCCCTTCCCTTCCCTGTTCTTCCCTTTCCATCCCTTCCCTTTCCTTTCCTTTCCTTTCCTTTCCTTTCCTTTCCTTTCCTTTCCTTCCCTTCCCATCCCATCCCGTCCAATCCCATTTTTTCCCACAACTTCTCTTTCTCTTCCCTTTCCATTTTCTTCCGTTTCCTTTCCTCTACTCTGCCTTCCATTTCCTTCCCTTCCCTTCCCTTCACTTCACTTCGATCTTGGAGTCACTATCAGCAGTGACCTGAAACACGCGAATCAATGTAAAAAAGCATATAACAAAGCCAACACTATGTTCAAGTTCATAGCGAGGAACTTCGAGTGTAAAACGCCAGACATGATGCTATCCTTGTACAATTCCATGGTAAGACCGCACCTCGAGTATGCAGTACAGTTCTGGTCTCCTAATTACAGAAAGGACATTGATTTACTGGAAAAGATTCAACGACGCGCCACGAAAATGATTCCACCCTTAAGGGCCCAACCGTGCCAGGAACGACTCAAGCGACTCAATCTCTTTACACTGGAGAAAAGACGCCTACGAGGTGATATGATTCAAGTCTTCAAGTACCTGAAATAATTCAATAATGTAGATTACTCCAAATTCTTTGAACTGCAAACTAACACAAGGAATAGAAATAACGGTTTACCCATTCAGCTGAGTAGATGTAACACAAACATTGGAGGGAGTTTCTTTTCAAACCGAGTCATCCGCTACTGGAACAATTTTCCCATAGAAGTAGTAAATGCGAATACCATCAACTCCTTCAAAAATCGAATCGACCGTCATTTCGTTGCGTCAGGAGTAAATTGAATACCGAGGTGCTTTCATCTGCTCTCAAGGCCCCAAGTGGCTGAAGAGCAGATTAAATCAACAAAGCGGGCAACCTCGTAATGAGCCAATAGGCTTTCTGTTGCCTACATTCCTATGTTACCATGTTTCCATGTTTCTCTTTTCCCATTTCTCCTTTTCTTTTATCTTTTCCTCTTTATTTCTTTTTATTTTCCTCTATTTCTCTCTGAAAACCCTTATATCTTTTCCCTTTTTTTCGCTCCCTTTCTCTTTCCTTCCGTTCTTTCTCCCTCTCCCTCCCATTTTCCATCTTCTTTTCTCTCAACGCTGTCTCTTTTTTCCATTCATTTTTCCTGTTATAATAAACTTTTTCTATCATTTTCTTTCATTTTCACTTCCCATCTTTCCCTTTCTCTTTCCCCCTCTCTTTCTCCCTCTCTTTTCCTCTCTCTCCCGTTTTCTTTTCCTCTCTTCCGCCTCTCTCTGTCTTTCTCTATTCATATTTCTCCCTCTCCTCTATCTCAATCTCGTACTCTCTCTCTCTCTCTCTCTCTCTCTCTCTCTCTCTCTCTCTCTCTCTCTCTCGTCCTCTTGTTCCTCCCACTGCCATGCCGCCCTTTCCAGCGTGTCTGTCCAAGGCCGGCGCGGTACAATACGTTTTCCTCCCTCATAACAGGTGAATAGGCGGCTCCATACGGCAAAGCGACTCACGAATACCTTAATTACAGTTTGGCAGGTGTGACCCACTGGACGCACGGGCGGGCTAAATAATATTCTCTAAAGCTGTTTGTTGCAGGTGGACAGAGAGGCAGGCAGGCAGTGAGACACGTAAGGGAGAGAGGCAGGGTAGGACATGCAAGCAAACACTCTCACACACACACACACACACACACACACACACACACACACACACACACACACACACACGCATCCCTTTCCCTTGTGTGTTTGTTTGTGTACGTTCGTTTGTTTGTGTGCTTGCTTGCCCTTCGCTGGATCAACTACCCACTCCTCCTCCTCCTCTTCCTCCTCTTCCTCCTCCTCCTCCTGCATCAACCTGCCTCGTACTCCACCTCCACCACTCACCCCCCACTCGTACCACCCCCCCCACCATCACCATCACCACCCACACGCACACCTAACTACCACCACCACCACCACCACCGCCACCACCACCACCGCCGCCGCTTTGCATGACAATTCGGCCCAACGAGATGTTTGTGCACCGTGAATTCGCGCACCGATTCAATCACGAGCCAACAAAACCGCCCCTTGCCAAAAATAGACAATTGGATTAAATACGAGGGCCTGATTTTTTTTCGGGGGGTTACAGGGTAGGGAGGGGTGTGTGCATGGTGCGCGGCGGGGGGTGGGGGGTGGGGGAGAAGGGGGGAGGGTGGTGTGGTGGCGGTGGCGCTGACAGACTGCGAAAATGTGTGTGTGTGTGTGTGTGTGTGTGTGTGTGTGTGTGTGTGTGTGTGTGTGTGTGTGTGTGTGTGTGTGTGTGTGTTCTGTTTGTATGTTTGTGTATTCTAGTTCCTCTTTCATCACTACCCTAAGTTTAATTCACATGCCAGTTTGTTGGTTTGTTTTTCATTTTCAGTCGCATCCTTAATTAATTCCAATGATGAGGCAACGAAAAAAATAAAAGAATAAAATATACCCTCAAGAATATAAGGAAGCTCACCATCGCAATGATCCTTTGTCCCTCCCTTTAATCAGGACCAAGGACTCTCTCTCTCTCTCTCTCTCTCTCTCTCTCTCTCTCTCTCTCTCTCTCTCTCTCTCTCTCTCTCTCTCTCTCTCTGTGTCCTGCCCTCACTCACTCCGTGTCCTGCCCTCACTCACTCCGTGTCCTGCCCCCACCTCACTCCGTGTCCTGCCCTCACTCAGACAGGTCGCACCGCTCGTGACCTCTCCTGAGAAGCGGACGTGTGATCCACGCTGCGATCGTGCACAGCCTTGCACAGCTTTGCTTGCGTGTTGCCTGTGATATCCCGACGTGTGTTTCGAGTGTGTTGTTGTGTGTTTTTGCGCGTGATTTGGCTGTGTTTCTGCGTGGGTTTCTGGGTGTTTATCGTGTGTTTCGAGTGTGTTGTTGTGTTCCCGAGTGTTTTCGCGTGTGATTTGGCTGTGTTCTCGAGTCTCTGCGTGGGTTTCAGAGTGTTTCGAGTGTGTTGTTGTGTTTCCGGTGTTTTTGCGAGTGATTTGGGGGTGCTGAACCTTGTGCTTATGCGTGAGTTACTAAGTGTTTCTCGTGTGTTTCGAGTGTGTTGTTGTGTTCCCGAGTGTTTTCGCGTGTGATTTGGCTGTGTTCTCGAGTGTTTCTGCGTGGGTTTCAGAGTGTTTCGAGTGTGTTGTTGTGTTTCCGAGTGTTTTCGCGTGTGATTTGGCTGTGTTCCCGAGTGTTTCTGCGTGGGTTTCAGAGTGTTTCGAGTGTGTTGTGTTTCCGGTGTTTTTGCGAGTGATTTTGGGGTGCTGAACCTTGTGCTTATGCGTGAGTTACTAAGTGATTCTCGTGTGTTTCGATTGTGTTGTGTTCCCGAGTGTTTTCGTGTGTGATTTAGGTGTTTGTGCGTGAGTTTCTGAGTGTTTCTCGTGTGTTTCTCGTGTGATGTTTACGAGTGTCTTGCGCTGTGCATGCCGACACCTCACCTTTTGAATTCCCCTGAGGATTCAATCTGCTCCTCCTCACTACACTCTCTTTAAATCCCCTAGATGATTAACCCTTCATACTCCCCCTTTTTTCCCTCACCTCACCTAACATATTGACCTGACCCACCCACCCCGCTCACCTCACCTCACATCTTTTTTAACCCACCCCTTCACCCACCTCACCTCACCTCTTTCCTAACCCTCCTCTCAATCACAGCACCTCCTTTCGTAATCACCCTCTTCACTCATCACACCTCATATATTGACCTGTGCCCCCCCTCGCTCACCTCACCTCACATCCTTTTTACCCACCCCTTCACCCACCTCACCTCACCTCTTTCCTAACCCTCCTCTCAATCACCTCACCTCACATATTGACCTGAGCCCCACTCGCTTACCTCACCTCACCTCTTTCCTTACCCTCCTCTCAATCACCTCACCTCCTTTCGTAATCCCCCCCTTCACTCACCTCACTCACCTCCTTTCTTAATCCCCCTCTTCACTCACCTCACCTCCCTTCCTACTCCTCCTCTCACTCACCTTACCTCCTTTCCTAAACCCCCTCTCACTCACCTCACCTCCTTTCCTAATCCCCTTCACTCTGTGTTTTTATCTCTTTCATTTCAGGCAATCATTAACCACTTTCAGCTAAGATGGCGCCTAAGAAGTGCAGTACTTGTTACGGTAGCTTCCCAGCTCACTTTTTTACAGGGCGTTCTGTTGTCTGTCGACTGTGTCTCACCGGGCAGCATCTTGAGACAAGACTGCAGGAGCAAGAAGAGAAGATGGAAGCAGGTCAGAATAAAATAATAGAGCTTTCTCGCACTGTTGCCTCCTTACAGGAATTCATCCAGGCTAACGTTGCTGTGGTGCCAATCCTTTCTCCAACCGTCCCCTTGCCTTAAGCGGTACCGTCGACACCAGCGGACAACACCACGCAGCGGGAGGGTGCTAGTGGCACTGCCCATGATGGCTTCACCGTCGTGAATGGAGGAGCCAAACCAGCCAGACAAGCAATTTATCCTGTTCATTGCTTCAACAGGTTTGCCATTCTGGAGGAGGAGGACGAGCAGGAGAGTACCTTCCTGGTGGGTGACTCCATAATTCGCCAGCAGGTCGTTGAGTTTTGCTGCAGAGTTCCTCGTCGAAGACGGAACTATTGCTATCCTGGTGCTGGGATCGACGATGTAACTGCTGCTCTTGAGGAGATCTCCCCCCAGGCTACTAATGATTCACTGTTTGTTATTCACACAGGTACGAACGACGTCACCACGACCCGGTCTGAGGAAATGCTGGACAAGTACCGTAGGCTCATCCAGCAGTATAAGTCTAAATCCCCAAACATTTTGATTTCAGGAGTTCTACCACGGACGTGGGCGGAGAGCGACTTCTTCACCAAGGCCTGCAGCCTCAATAACTGCTTACAGACTCTTTGCAGAGAGCTTGGCGTTGAGTTCTTCAACGCCTGGGACAATTTCTACGGACAAAGTGAACTCTTCCAAAGGGACGGAATACACCTGTCCCCCATCGGGGCAGCCAGATTCGGAAGGCTCCTAAACGACGCAGTACTTGACACCCGATCAAGCCACGCCCCTCTACCCCGCCCGTGTAAATAGACCCCATGCATCGCAGCAAATTAGTAACCGTGATCCCGCAAGTACCATCACCTTTATTACCAAGCCTCAAGATAACTTAAAATACTTAGTTTCAATGCGCGTAGCCTAAGAAACAAGTTTGATGAGCTGAGATGTCTTGCTCTAACAGAAAATATTGACATAACTGGTATAACCGAAACATTTACTGGCACCACAAATATTGATTTATGTTCCGAATACAACATAGATGACTACAGATTCTTCAACAAAGATCGTGTAAACCGTAGAGGCGGTGGTGTCGCCCTTTTTGTCAAAAGCTATTTGCAACCCACTAACAAAACACCAAGAGACAGTAACGTTGAACATTTTTGCGTGCGAGTAAACATTGCAAAAGTCAATTTAAATATATCTGTCACCTACAGGCCTCCTGGGCAATCACTCGATGACGATCATGAAATGTACAGCGTTTTAAGGCAGTCACTTAATAACGACGACTCACTGATATTAGGAGACTTTAACCTCCCCCATATCGACTGGGCGACACTGTCAGGTACAGAAGGCGAGTCACACAGAATGACTGAATTTTTAGAAGAAAATTATCTAAGCCAAATGGTTTCTGAACCAACTCGACAAATTAACATACTCGACCTTGTTATAACTACCCAAGATAGCCTAGTCAGTAGTGTCACGGTAGGAGAACACCTCGGTTTTTGCGATCATTAATTAGTGCGCGTCGACATAAGAGCTCAAACATCAGTGACTGAAAATAAAGTAAAGGTGCCCAATTCCAGAAGAGCTAACTTCGTAGAAATCCGACAAAAACTAACAGAAAAACAACTATCAGGTGACGGCAATGTAGAGGAAGCCTGGCTAAGCTTTAAAAATCATTTACTCACTCAGCAAAACACATTCGTCCCCTTGTGCGAGAAGCGAAATAACACTAATAAAGGCCCACCTTGGTTTAATAGCGAAATTAAACAATCAGTCAATTAGAGAAAATTGTCTTACAGGTTAAAGAAAGAACAAAGCACGCCAGAAAACATTAGACTTTATCATGATGCCAGGCGACGAGTAAAAAGATTATATATTATTGCAGCCAACTGTAAAAATAATCCGAAATCTTTCTTCAGTTACATAAACAAGAGAAAGGCGACCAGAAGTGGAATTGGACCTTTAACAAACAGCGACGGTGCACTAGTGACTGACAACATACACATTGCAAACCTCTTAAACAGTTACTTTTCCTCGGTGTTTCATACTAACAGTCTTCCTCCCACTACCACCAGCACCAGTACTAATGTAAATCTCGAGCATGCATTGCCTAATTTTGAAATAACAACCGATGAAGTCCTTAAAGCTCTCCAAGCACTTAAAACAAATAAAAGTCCCGGATCCGATAAAGTATATCCTATACTGCTTAAAGAAACAAAGAGCGAAATACTCTCCTCCCTCAAAACCGTATTTAATATGTCCTTGCGACAAGGCATCGTCCCTTCGGATTGGAAAAGGGCTAACGTGACACCGATTTTTAAGAAAGGAGACAAAAAAAATACCAGGTAATTACAGACCCATTAGTCTAACTTCAGTTGTAGGTAAGCTACTTGAGAGCATAATTAGAGACAAAATTGTGAGTTACCTTGAAAGCCACTCATTAATTGGAGATTCACAACATGGCTTCCATAACAAAAGATCCTGCCTATCAACCTATTGGCCTTTTATAACGACCTCTTCTCAGTTTATGACGTAACCAAATCACTGGACGTAGTCTATCTTGATTTCCAGAAAGCGTTTGATAAAGTCCCACATCATAAATTACTTTATAAATTAAAGCAAATAGGTATTGACGGTCAAATAAACCAATGGATCGCGATTTGGTTGAGCAACAGACAACAAAGAGAGGTGATTGACGGATTTAACTCAGAGTGGGCACCGGTCACTAGTGGCGTCCCTCAGGGCTCGGTTCTTGGCCCAGTGCTCTTCATTATTTACATCAACGATGTGGATGTTGGACTCAATAATCACATTAGTAAATTTGCAGACGACACAAAGATTGGTAACTCGGTTCTCACTGACGAAGACAGGCAAAGCCTCCAAGAGGATTCCCACAAAATTTCAGCTTGGTCGGATAGATGATAGATGCCCTTAAACGTAGACAAGTGCCAGGTCCTTCAAGTTGGAACAAGGAATAAGAAGTTCGATTACGAAATGGGAGGCGTTTAACTCACAAGCGTTCAATGCGTTAATGACCTGGGGGTCAAAATCGCGTCAAACCTCAAATTCTCACATCAATGCATCGATGCAGCAAATAAAGCGAACAGAATGTTGGGCTTCATTAAATGAAACTTTTTATTCAAAAATAAAGATGTAATACTTCCGCTCTACAATAGTTTAGTCAGACCCCACTTGGAATATGCGGTACAGTTTTGGTTTCCCCACCATGCAAAGGACATTGCTAAATTAAAAGGTGTTCAGCGTCGGGCAACGAAAATGATCCCTTCCTTGCTCAACAAATCCTACGAAGAAAGGCTTTCCACCCTTAACATGTTCTCTCTTGAGAAACGTCACCTCCGAGGAAAACTGATCGAATGTTTTAAAATACTTAATGGTTTCACGAATGTAGACAGAACAAAATTGTTTATGATCGATGACACTTTGCGAACGAGGAACAATGGCATAAAACTCAAATGTAGACAAGTAAATTCAGCTTGCACCAAATTTTTCTTCACCAACGTTGTAGTGCAAGAATGGAATAAGCTCCCACCATCAGTGGTCCAGTGTAACACGATTGACTCCTTTAAAAACAAGATCGACCGTCACTTCCTTCAACTTTATATTAACTAGAGTAGAAATGCAACGTTTTGAAGCCTTCTGTAGAATCATTTAGGTTTAAGGACAGACCACCTAGTCTGGACCATGGGGTCTGTGTGGTCTGATTTTCAATGTAAATCTCTCTCTCTCTCTCTCTCTCTCTCTCTCTCTCTCTCTCTCTCTCTCTCTCTCTCTCTCTCTTTTTTCCGTCTATCGTTCTGTCCTTGCTTGTTTGTCTTCGTCTCTATTTGCTTCTGCGTCTGTCTGTGTGTCTATCTATCCAATCACACACACACACACACACACACACACACACACACACACACACAAAACCATGGCCGACCCATCCCCCAGTATTACGCAAATACCGTTAACATAATTCATCCAATCATTCATTCACATCTCATTCATCAGTAATCAATTTCCCTGTTTCCGCGTTAACAATTCACTAAAGCGTTAAAACATGACTATCATTGACCCTCAGTGATATGGCGCAGAGAGCAAAATAAAAGGGGAGACCTAAAAATTATATAGTTACCCATACCTGTCCGATCGATTTCTCCTTGATTCCCTTGATAACAGTTAATAAGGTAATGGAAAGGAAAGGATAGAAGGGAGAAAACGGAAGATTAAAGAGGAAAATGGACATAGGAGGTGAAAGGGGACTGGAGAAAAGGAGGTATGGCTAAACATTTTATAGTTAACCATACCTGTCATTCGATTTTCTCTTGATTCGGAACTAAGAAGATAATGGAAAGCAAAGAATAGAAGAAAAAACACGGAGGATTAAAGAGGGAAGTGGACATGGAGAGGTATAAAAATGGGCCTCGAGAAAAGGAAGAGGCTAAAAATGATATAGTTAACCATACCTGTCCCATCTATTTTCCCTTGATCCGCAGGTAATAAGGTAATGGAAGGGAAAGGAAAGAAGGAAGAAAACGGACAAAGGATCAAGAGAAAAGAAGAGAGTGGACATGGAAGGAGATAAAAGCGGGAGTGGATTGAAGGAAGAATAGCTATAGAGGAAGGAAGGAAGAGGGAGGAATGGAAGAAAGGGAGTATAGGGACAAAGGTGATGAGAAGGAAAGGAAAGGAGAGACGGAAAAAAGTAGACAAAATAAGAAATGAAAGGGGGACTGGAGTGAAGGAAGAGTAGCCATAAGGGAAAGAGAACGAATGGGAAAAAAAGGGATTATATCGTGGGAAACTGTAGAAAAGACTAACGGAGATTGGAGAAAGGGGAATGGACAGAGGTGTATATAGGAGGGGATTGAAGGGAGGGGAGGGGAGGGGGGCTGAAGTGGAGAAGGGAGGAAGGTTACGAGGATTTGGTGAGAAAGGGTTGGAAGGCTGAAAGGTGCTGGGAGTGGGAGGGGGGCTGAGTGAGTAAGTGTGGGGAAGAGTATATGTGGAGGAGGTGACACTAGGAGGGAAGGGAAGGGAAAGGAAGAGAAGGGAAAGGAAGGGAAGGGAAGGGAAGGGAAGGAAAGTGACGGAAAAGGATGGAAAAGGAAGAGAAAGGAAGGGAAGGGAAGGGAAGGAAAGGGAAGAAAAGAGAAGAGAAGGAAAGGGAAGGGAAGGGAAGGGAAGGGAAGGCAAAGTAGAGGAGAGGAAACGGAAGAAAAAGAGAAGTTATGGGGAAAAAATGGGAAGGGAAGGGAAGGGAAGGAAAGGAAAGGGAAGAAAAGGGAAGAGAAGGAAAGGGAAGGAAGGCAAAGTAGAGGAAAGGAAATAGATGAAAAAGAAAAGGGAAGAGAAAGAGAAGTTATAGGAAAGAATGATATAGGATGTAAAAGGAACGAATGGAATAAAAATGAAGGAAAGGACAGGGAATAAAAGAGCAAGGAGAGTTTAAGAAGAAGAAAAGAGATGAAGAAAAAAGGAGGTGAACACAAGGAAAAAAGAAGAAAGAAAAGAATAAGAAAAAAAAAAGAGAATCGAAGGAAGGAGTATTAGGAGACAACATTACCAACCAAAGGGATAAAGGGAGGAGAGAGAAAGGAAATGGTACAGAAGGGGGAGAGAGAGAGGAGGAGAGAGGGAGAGGCGAATGGTGTGAGAGGAGGGGAAGCAAAGGAGGGAAGAGAGGGAGACTAAAGGATTTTTCGACAATCTAGAGAGTGAGGAGGAGGAAGAGGAGGAGGAGGAGGAGGAAGGTTGTGTTCGTGTAAGGGAGGGAAGTAAAGGAGGGATAAAGGGATAAAAGGGAGAGAGAAAGAGAAGTAAATAGGCCTTTCTGTTGGCTATGGAAGGTGTGTGTGTGTGTGTGTGTGTGTGTGTGTGTGTGTGTGTGTGTGTGTGTGTGCGCGCGCTCGTGTAATATCCACCCTTATATAATCACGTATAGTCTAATATCTAAACAAAAACAAACTAAAAATAAACAAACAAAAAAAGCAGAACCCCACGACCTGCTTGACTCCTACATCACTTCCACTTCAATCCCACTTCACTCCTGCTTCATTTCCACTCCCTCTTCACTCCCACTCCACTCCTCTCAAGCATCAAATCTTAACTTTGGCAAACGTAAACGACTTGGACCCGCGGACTTGTGGACTCCCGATATAAATCTCTCTTCGGTGCCGCGTGGAGGGTGTGTAGAAGAGAGAGAGATGTGAGCTGAAGACTCCCCGAGGGGCGATATACTGCGTATGTATGTGCGTGTGTGTGTGTGTGTGTGTGTGGTGTGGTGTGTGTGGTGTGGTGTGGTGTGGTGTGTGTGTTTGTGTAGGTGTGTGGGTTGTTGGATGCGTGCGGGAGGGAAGATGTGTGTCTGCTAAAAGATATAAATAAGAGAAACGAAACAAATAACTGTGAGAAAAAGATAAATGACGACACAAGACAGACAAAAGAGATTAGATTAGGATGAGACACTTGGGAGGCACGAGAGAACAATAATGAAATTGATGTTGGAAATTATAGCAAAGATGAGGTAAAAAAAGAATGAAAAGAGGAAAAAAAGCGAATTAAAATTAGAGGAACAAAACAAGATATATGGATAACGAATGAATCACTACCATCTACTTACTTACTAGACTGACTTAGACTAATAAACTGACTTCCATGTATTATAATTCTTACTTCACTCGCCTACTGACTGACTGAATGACTGACTGATTACTAATTAAATGACCAAATAGTTAAATCATGACTGACTTTACTGACCCTATTGACTGAGATACTGCTGACAGGACTACCACCTACTTACTTACTAACTGACTGCTTGCTGACCGTCTCCCAAACTCACCATTGTCCATTTTTACTAAAACTTGAAATTCGTGGTTTTGCTAAATTTTACCCTGTCACGATATTTATGTCCGCAATAAATTCATAAATGCACCCCTCGTAATGAAAATATCTAATAACACGAACATTTTTCATTATTGCTATAAATTTGTGTCTATTCTTTATTTTTAGATAGTACCTTTTTATCTAACCTATTACAATCCGGTCTTCATAACTCCCTACTCAGTAAACTCGCATATGCTCTCACAGTAATGAAACTTGAAATCTAATAAATCCTGTTCTTTCTTAGTTAATATTTTTTTCGTAGAAGTTGCTGTTTGTCATCTATTTTTAGCTACCTTTTACCTAACCTAACTATATCTCAATCTTCTTATTTGCCTACTTCATTGAATTAGGTATGTTTCCACAGTAATGAAATTTTTCAAGGTAATAATATGAGCTCCTTCTTTGTTGATTTATAAGTTGCTGCCTAGTATGTTTTTTTTTTTAGATACCCTTAACGTAACAGTTCTATACCCCGGACTGTCTTCAGATTCGTGTACAGTAAAAATTTGTTAAAACCTGCTTCCACACTAATGAACTTTCTATTCAGCAAAGTGAGCTCTTCCTTTTCTGTTTTTTTTTTTTTTACCGAAAATTGCATATGTTGTGTGTTTTAACTTTTAAGATACCTTTGGCCTATCCTAACCCTTACCCGGTGCTCACACATTGACTGAACACCACCAACTGACCTGACTGACTGACTGATTACCACGTGTTGACCACCTGATGACTTCCAAAAAGGAATAACTTACAGACTGACAACCACCTACTGTCTCCCAACTGAACTCAACACCACCGACTGACTGACTAAATGATTACCACCTGTTGCCTGCTACTGGACTCAATACCCCCGACTGACTGACTGATTACCACGTGCTGACCGCTTGCTGATTCCCCAACTGCCTGACTGACTGACCGATTACCACCTACTGTCTCTCTCTACTGAACTCATCACCATCAATTAACTGACTGACTAACTAATCATCATGTGCTGACCGCCTGCTGACTCCCCAACTGACTGACTGACTGTTTACCACCTACTTTTTCCCTACTAAACTCAACACCCCCAACTGATTGTATGACTCGCTGATTACCAAATGCTGGGCGCCTGCTGACTGGCCAACTAATAGCTCGTCCCCGCGGCCAGCAGGTGAGTGACGCGTGAATGACTCCGCATTGTTGGGGCGGCGGCGGCGAGAGTGAAATTAATGGAGTGTATGAAAAGGTGTGTTGTGTGCTGCTGCTGCTGTTGTTATCGAGGTTGTTGTTATTGTTGGCGGTAGTGGTGGTGGAGGTGGTGGTGGTGAGGTGGTGGGGGGGGGGGGTATTTTTGTTATTGACGTTGTTATTGTTTTGACTTGGGTAGCAATGGTTGGTGTGTGTGTGTGTGTGTGTGTGTGTGTGTGTGCGTTCCAAATACGCATCACCCACATCAGCCTCCCATGTGCCACTTTTATCTTGTTTAAGCGTAATATGACCTACTTATCCACACACACTCTCTCTCTCTCTCTCTCTCTCTCTCTCTCTCTCTCGTTTATCAATAAATACTTCGGTTATGTATATTTCATTTTTCATTTATTTTACTTCTATTTCCCCTCCTCCTCCTCCTCCTCCTCCCCCTCCTCCTCTTCCATCAGTATGCCCCGGTGCTCCTGCTCACTAATGTACCCTTAAGACCAGCACTACTCAATCCTCTTCTTTCTCCTCCTCCTCCTCCTCCTCCTCCTCCTCCAAAGACGAAGAGGAGGAGGAGGAGCAGGTGAAGGAGGAAACGGAGGAGGCGGAAGAGGAGAAGACACGATCTAGGATGCAGTATAATAAAGTTTCTCGGCTAATAACAAGACTCCATGCTCTAAAATTACTAATATATGCACTAAGACAATTCATGGGACAGGGCAGAATACACACACAAAAAAAAAAAATTGCACTACATATATACGGAAACGACCAACTTAATATTGTCGGAACGGAGTCAAGAGCAATAAAATCCTTAAGTAAGTTTATAGTTTCCGCATTAACTCTTTATGAAGGAAGTTCGGCCCAGATCTGCCGTTGTCTGCAGTGCCGCGCCTCGCCTGGACTGCCAAACCGTTACTCGTATAGTTATTGGGTTAGTTCGGAGCTTAAAGAACTTGTGACTGATTGACTTAACTTGCCCCAGCACTTCAAGACCAGTATCATGTCTCCCCGCAGTGGTCTCAAGCAGAAAGAGGAAGAAGAAGAAGAAGAGGAGGAGGCGGAGGCGTAAATGCTGAATAAGGTCACGTCTCAATGAATATGCATGGTCAGTTGGTCAATGTGAAGTATAAAGGTCATGGGGAGAGGGTACAGGGAGGGAGGGAGGAAGGGGTCAAGA
Source organism: Eriocheir sinensis (assembly GCF_024679095.1). Taxonomy (NCBI): domain Eukaryota; kingdom Metazoa; phylum Arthropoda; class Malacostraca; order Decapoda; family Varunidae; genus Eriocheir; species Eriocheir sinensis. The sequence continues at coordinate 5,677,546 of NC_066545.1, read as the reverse complement.
GGATAGTCATAGGAGGGTATGGGAGAAGGGGAAAGGTTACTCCATTGGTCAGGTCGGGTCAGGTCAGGTATTACAAGACGTCTCCAGCAGCCAATTACAGTGATCAAAACGAGGATTATTCAATTATGTGTTTATCTATTTATTCTTTCCTTTTTCTCTTTACCTCATCCTTCTCTTAATTTTGTAGTCATTCTTTCCTTTGTTTTTCTCCCTCTCTCAACGTCTTCTTATCCCTTTCGTTCTCTTTTTTTCTGCTCTCTCTCTCTCTCTCTCTCTCTCTCTCTCTCTCTCTCTCAACATCATTTCACGCCTTCCTATCTCCCTCCTTTGCTTTTTCCTTCTCTCTTTCTTCCTCTCCTCCTCCTCCTCCGTCCATCCATCACGTGTTCTCTCCTCTCTTCCTCCTTCCTCCAGCCTTCCTCCGGGCCTCAGTAAAATCATTCCCATGTTCTCCTGACAGCCACCAAGTCCTCAAGAAAAGGAGAGAGAGAGAGAGAGAAATGCATGGAGAAATAAATAAAACCAAAATATCAAATTTCAAACAAGAATAAAAAGGAAAAATTCACTCAATCGCCAATAAGGATTAAAATTAACGGCAACAAGGTAAAGAACATCAGGTGGGTGCATTCATTAACAAGTTAAAGTAATCTATTGTTAATCCATTGAGGACTTCCTCCACTGACCCCACACACACACACACACACACACACACACACACAGACGTAAACACCGGAGCCTAACAATATTCACTGTCCTTAATACCCACCAACACACAATGGACGCACGCACTCCAAGCGACAGTAAGGTAGAGAACAACAGAAACAACAACAACAACAACAACAACAACAACATACCAGCTGAAGAAGAATACCGTTAAAATTAAAGGCTGAAACTGTATAAGAAAACTAAAGTGAATATCGAAGTGACAAACAACAACAATAGAGATGAAAACAAAGAAAGAGATAAAGAGAAAAAGGATAAAAGAAGAAGGGAGGATAACAATAAATAAAAGATGCAAAGATAGGGAGCAGAAGGGAAAAGCTGAAGTACACACCAGGAAAAAGCAGAAGGGCCGAAGGGGAGGAGGAGAGGAAGAGGGTGAGAATAGAAGCAGCAAGGAGGAGGAGAAGGAACAGGGAGAGTGAAAGCAACATGAAGGAGGAGGAAGAGGAGGAGGAGGAACTACAGGAAGGAACGCCATGAGGAGGAGAGTGCAACAAGGAAGAGGAACGTGAGCGAGGAGGAGGAGGAGGAGGAGGAGAATGCAGTAGGAAAGAAGAGGAAAAGTGGAACAAGAAAGAGAAGAGGGGGAAGGCAAAATAGAGAGGAGTGAAAAGAGGATAAGGAAAATGAAAGATGAAGGAAGAAGAAGAGCAAAGCAGAGAAGAAAAGAAAGGAAAAGAGAAGAGACAAGGAATAAAAGATTACAACAAAGGAGAGAAAAAGATGAACGAAAAATAGAGCGGGTAGAGAGAAAATAAGAAAAACGAGTAGATGATGGAAAAGAGAAATAAAGGAAGAAAAAGAAGAGACAAGGAGTAGTAGTAGGAGGAGGAGGAGAGTGCACAACAACAACAACAACAAGCACAGGACAACAAGCAATAGGAGCCAACACCAGGCAGCAAGGAGTCGGTGTCGAGGTCGTCGGAGGAGTCGGGGGTCAGAGTCAGAGGGGAAGGGGTCATAGGAAGAGGAGGAGGAAGGGGAGAAGTGGAACGAAGGGAAGGAGGAGGAGGAGGAAGAGGAGGAGGAGGAGGAGGAGGAAGAGGAGGAGGAGGAGGAGTACGAGGAGGAGGAAGGTCGCTAAAATATACATCTTCCCGGACAGGCTAACAGTAGAGGAGCGTCGCCCGGGGAGATGTGTCGCCCACCAGAGAGCATAACAGCAAGCAGCCGTCGACACCCGCTGATGGATGCTCCCCCTGCGACGCGCCCACCAGCAGGAAGAGGAGCAATAGAAGGAGGAGGAGGAGGAGGAGGAAGAGGAAGCGGAAGACAGGAGAGGAAGAGAGAAAAAGGAGAAATAAGTAAAGGGTGGAGATTAAAACAGAAAATACCAGAGGAAGAGAGCAGGAGTGAAACGCATGCAGTATATACCAGGGAAAAGAAAAAGGGGCGAAGGAGGAGGAGGAGAATGAGGGAACGGTATCATCAGAGAAACAAGAAAACAAGAAGGAAGAAAGTGGAGGAGTGTAAAAGTGAATAGAAGATAAAGGAATGATAAAAGTAGTGAGAAGGAAAACAGGGGGAAGAGGAGAAAAAGAGAGAAGAAGAAACGGTATAGTCTAATAGGCCAAAAAAGAAGAAGAAAGGACATGGATAAGAGAAAATAAAGATGATACAAAAGAGGAAAAAAAAAGCTGACGTCAAAAGCTGCAGAAAAAAGGGTGAATGAGGAAGAGAAGGAAAAGAGGAAAGGAAAAATAAAGGGGGATGAGTAGGAAGAGAAAGGTGAGTAGATAAAGAGCAATAACAAAGATTAGAAAGAAGGATAAAAAGGCAGAAAAAAGTGATTAAAAGTAGGAAAAGGAAAGGAGAAAGAGAATGAAGAGGAGGACGATGAGGAAGAGGGGGAGGAGAAGGACTGGATAGCAGGAGGAAGAGGAAGGAGGTCAAGGATGAAAGTGACAGCACAACGCATGAGAGGAGGAAAATCATGAGGACAAAGGAGGACAATGACAATGAGAAGAGCAGGAGGAGGAGTAAGAACAGGAGGAGGAGGAGGAGAAGGAGTAGGAAGAGGAGGAGAAGGAGTAGGAAGAGGAGGAGACGGAGTAGGACGAGGAGGAGAAGGAGTAGGAAGAGGAGGAGGAGGAAGAGGAAGAGAAGGAGTAGGAAGAGGAGGAGAAGCAGTAGGAAGAGGAGGAGGAGGAGTAAGGAAGAGGAGGAGGAGGGGGAGAAAGAGAAGAGAAAGAGTATATAAACGATGAGGATGAAAGATGAACTGCATAAACAAAAAAGAAGAAAAGATGAGCGAAAAGAATGAAGACAAGTTGAGAAAGGAAAAAAAAAGCCAGAGTGAAAGTAAAAACAAAGGGATGAAGCCAAAAAAAAACAGGAAAAGCATGAAGATGATGATGATGATGAGACAAAATGGTAATTCAACACCAACACCACACATTTAAAAGTTAACTGAATGGATGTTAAAATATTAAGAAAAAAGTGATTAAATTGAATATAAAAAGTACTAATACAAGAAAATAAATGCGTGTGTGCGGAGAGAGAGAGAGAGAGAGAGAGAGAGAGAGAGAGAGAGAGAGAGAGACCATAAATTGTTCTTGGAGAGCGATATAAAAGAAAGGAGGAAGAAAATCCAGCGGAATGGAAAGGACACGGGCGAAGACAAAGACACAAACGCGCGCCAAGAATGAAGAAAAAAAGAAAAGAAAAACCATAAATCAGGTGAAGAAAAAACAGCAAAAAACAACATAATGAAACAACACAAATAAGGAAACTAACCGGAATAACAAAGTGACACAGAAATAAAGAAAACAGGAAAAATAAAATTGATGGAGAACAAATATATACGAAGGCTAAATGGAATAAAAAAGGGACAAAAAATAAGGATAAGACAAAATACCAACGCAAACTTAATAGTGATATAATCGACACCTAAAAAGTAAATAAAACTGTAATGAAAAAATAAAAACCACAAAAATTATACAGGGACAGACGAGAAATGAAAAAAAAAAAAATCAATAAAACGTCCAAAAAAAAATGAGATACCAGAAAAAAATTTACATCCAAAGACTAGAAATGAAAAAAACATAAAACAAAAAATGAAAGCAAATAAAAAATGTTCCTGGAAAAGCGAGGAAACGTCAGAAGACAAAATATAAGAAAACGTTACGAGAGGAAAGAAAACAGGAAACACGAGAGAGAGAGAGAGAGAGAGAGAGAGAGAGAGAGAGAGAGAGAGAGAGAGAGTAAAAGCGTAACCCAGCGCGCCAAACACTATAAAATATACATCTGTTTGCTAGTCCTCAGTGGAGACGGAACGTTATGATAATGTCTCTCTCTCTCTCTCTCTCTCTCTCTCGACACAGAAATATCAAAAGAAAGAAAACGAAGAGAAACAAAAGAAAGTCGGAAGGGAAGAGCAAAGAGAGAGGACGAAAGGTGAAACAAAGGGAATAAATGCTCAGAAGAAAGCGAGAGAAAGAGAAGAAAAGCGATTAAACGTGAGAAGCCTCCAAAAGGGGAAAAGAGAAAGAAAGGAAAAAGAAAGATGAAATAAATATGTAAGAAGAATAAGCCCCTGAAGAATGAGTGATATGAAGACAACAAAAATGACGCCAGAGATAAAGTAGAGGTGAAAGGAAAGAAAAAAAAGGATAATGGAGGAACAGATCAAACGTCGAGCAGACAGAGAATTGAAAGAGAATCAAAATGGTGAAAGAAAGATCCGCAGAAGAATGAATGAAAGGGAGACAACAAAAATGATAACAGGAATATGGAAAGAGAAGTGAAAGGAAAATAAAGAGACAGAACAAACGAGAAAATATGGAATGCAGTAGACGAAGAAATAAAGGATAATGAAAAAGGAGAAAGAGCAACCCGCAGAAGAGTGAATGATACGGAGAGAACAAAAATGATGCCAATAAAAATAAGCAAAGAGAAGTTAAAGAAAAGAAAATATAAAAACAAGCAACAGAATTCAGTAGACGAAGAAATGAAAGATAATGAAAAAGGTGAAAGAGCAACCCACAGAAGAATGAATGATACAGAAAGAACAAAAATGATGCCAAGAAATAGGGAAGAGAAGTTAAAGTAAAGAAAAGAAAGAAACAAACAATAGAATGCAATAGACAAAGAAATAAAAGATAATGAAAATGGTGTAGGAATAACCGTAGATGAAGGAAAATGATACGGAGACAATGAAAATGACGACAGAAATATGGAAAGAAAAAAAAATAAAGAAACAAACGTATATATATTAGAATGCATTAGACAAAGAAATGATAGATAACGAAAATGGTGAAAAAAATAACCCACAGAAGAACGAATGAATATGGAGACAACAAAAATGATAACAGGAATATGGAAAGAGAAGAGAAAGGAAAACAGAGAAACAGAACCAACGAGCACATATACAGAATGCAGTACACAAAAAGGAAGAAAAAAACACAAAAAAAAGAACTGAGGTGGAAAGAGAGGAAAAGAAACAAAATAAAAAAAAGGATAAAAGACGGAGGTAGGAAAAAATATATATAAAAGAAACAAAGAAAAATACATTCCAAAGAGGTAGAGAGAAAGAGAGCTAATGAATATGCAAAATACACGATGAAATAAAAATGGACAAGACATAAGAAAAATAATAGAAGCTTCAAATGAAAGAAGTGCGAAAAATAACCAAAAAATATCCTGTAAAGTAAGGAAAATGATGATAAAGAAAATGAAACGAAAAGATGAAATGATAGGATGCGAAGGGAGAGAGACAGGGAGAAACAAGGAAACAAGGAGGATTAGGAGGAGGAGGAGGAATGAAGAAAGGGAAAGAGGAAAGAACGTGATGAAAGGAAGGATGAAGAGATGGAAAAAGGACTGATAGGAGAGTCTGAAGGAGGTGGATGGAGGGTTGAAGGACGGAAAGGATGGAAGAGGAGCGAATAGAAGAAAATGACGGATAGAGAAAGTATGTAACGAAGGAATGTGATGATGTGATGAAAGGGAGGAAAAATCAAAGTAAGGAAAAGAAGAAAGGATAAGATGAAAGAAGGAATGAGAGGAGAGGAGGGAAGAAAGACCACAATAAACGGAGGGAGTGAGGGAAGGAGTGATGACGGGAAGGAGAAGGATGAAGGAAAGGAGAGGTGAAGGGAGTGTCGAAGGGAAGGAGAGGAAAGGAAAGGAAGGGAAGGAGGAAGGAGGCATGGAGACAAAGAGGAGTGCAGGAAGGATTGAAGGGCCTGTTGAAGGGAAAGAGTGAGTGATGGAGGGAAGGAGGGGGTGAAGGGAGGAAGGGAGGAAGGGAGGGATGGCGGAAGAAATAGAGGAGCTGAGAGAGAGAGAGAGAGAGAGAGAGAGAGAGAGAGAGAGAGAGAGAGAGAGAGAGAGAGAGAGAGAGCGAGAGAGAGAGAGAGAGAGAGAGAGAGAGAGAGAGAGAGAGAGAGAGAGAGAGAGAGAGAGAGAGAGAGAGAGAGAGAGAGAGAGAGAGTTTTCACTTTTCAGGGCAAGTAATATTCAAGTTTTTTCCCTGTTCATCCTTAGTCTTCATTAAAATCTTATTACGGATGGAGAGAGAGAGAGAGAGAGAGAGAGAGAGAGAGAGAGAGAAACTGTGTAAATATTCTAAACTTTACATGCATTCACATATACATTGACATTTTGACACACACACACACACACACACACACACACACACACACACACACACACACATTCAGAATTCAGTTTGATAGTTCGATGGTTGAAGAATAAAGAAAATGAAACAACAAACCATTGGACCAAAAAAAAAAAAACGGGACGAACACAGACGCTAACAAGATGAAAGGATTTGCGGATTAAACTGGAAGCGAGCGTTTGTTTGTTTGTTTGTTAGTTTGTTAGATAGTTTGTGTGTGTATGACGGTGAGCCTTTAATCTCCATCCTGTGTGTGTGTGTGTGTGTGTGTGTGTGTGTGTGTGTGTGTGTGTGTGTATGTGCAATAAATAACGAAACCCGGATGTAAGGTAAACAATTTCATAACACCTGTAAACAAATATTTCATTAACTGTAATATTCGCTAGCAATACCTCCTTTTTTTTTCTAGTACTGGCATCCCTCACGCGCGCGCCAATATTAATTTCACCTTGTAATCACGTCATTTTCTACTGCGTTCGTTGTAATATTCACTTCCAAATAATGAATAAGATGTGGTAGCGAGGGGCTCACGTTTTTTTTTTTTTATATGAAGAAAGTGTTATGTAGCTATTTTTGTTTTAGTTCAATCTTCCTTCTCTTTTTGCATTTCCTCTCTTCCCTCTTGTTTTCCAGTAGCTTTCTCTCTTTCTTCTTCTCTCTATCAAATCTTCGTTGACCTCCCTTGATCTATTTTTCCTCTTTCTTTTTTTTTTCACGTCGCGGCCTATTGCGTCGGTAGGCTTGTTCCCGGTGGGGCCTGATGGTCGGCCCAAAATCTAATTATAACAAGTCTGGTAACTTCTAGCGAAAATCTCGTCGGATTCGCGCAGTGACGTCACGCTGCTTTCAAAGGCTGAGTCCGTTACGTGGGACCGAGTCAGTCTGCAACAAGGCGGTGCTGGTCCCACAACCTTCAATCCCTGTCCTGCACGACAGTTTCCCCTCTGTAAGTGTCAACAAGTGTAAACCTGTCTGAATTCTTCAGTATGGACATCACTCTATAACATTTTGGTGCTAATTTGATCATTAAAGATGTCAAAGTCTCACTGCTACTTTTATTTAACCTGACACTCACTTACATATCGTACACCATGTTATTAGCCCATCACTCTGTGCATCAACTTCACAAGTTGTGATGTAGCCACATAAATGGTAATTATTCCACAAATAGCATGCAAACAGGAAAGTCTACAATAAAGATTCTGACATGAAAATAGAAGTTTTTATTCCATTGCTGAATTATTTAATTAAATGACAAATTGCATTGTAATGTGTAATATGCTAAGTTCATTTCTCTCACTCCTGTCTACTCCTTTCCTCAGTTATTAAAAATTATTAAGTAAGTAATTACTTCAGTCCAAAAATATATAATGATTATATTAATAATTTACTAATATAATAGTGTAAATTGGCCACCCCCCTCACCAGTATTATTAACTAACTGAACTATAAGAACAGGAAGTATAGAGAGAAAAAATATTTTTAATCATACTACTTATATGATTTTTTGTTAGATAAGAATGGTATACTTGCAGTTCATAAAGAAAAAACAGTATGATTAAAAAGGTAGTATACAGTGGACAAAAAAAAAAATACAAATCACCAATCAATTACTCCGTTTTCTGTCATCGGACCCACCTAGGCAGTATGACGTCACCTCTCTGTCACGCCTCTCCTGCGCGTGAACAGACTTGTTATAATTAGATTTTGGGTCGGCCCAGCTGTTCTGGCGCAGGTGAGTGTTTGTAGTGGCGCCAACTTGTTTTGGCTCATGCTGCCCCCTGGAACTCATCTCTGAGCCTCTCTTTGGAGAGATAATCTAGAGTCCGGGTTGATGGGTGGTCTTCACGGCAGCATGTGGGTAATCTTAGGCCACTCGGCGGTGACTAAAAAGTCTCAGCTGTGCGGCGGCCAGGATTCGAACCCGTGTCCCTCCTGGAGCTTCTGAACGCGGTGCCGGCACGCTAACCACTCAGCCACCGCCTCCCTACTCATTAACTCATATTCTTCTCGTTTCTCAGTTGCCATTCTTTATTTTTCCGCTTTTCTCCATACAACCGCTTTTATTCTTTCTATCCTCCATATTGTATCCCTCCCCTTCCTTCATTTCCTCCCTTGCTCGTGCCTTTTACAAACTCGCTAACTATTTTTCTCTCTTTCACATTTTCTTTACCTTTGTTCCTATTTTTTTACTCTAAACTTATTTTCTTTTCTATTACCTTCAAACTTTCAACTACTATTTACTCTTAAACACTATATCCTTTTTACTTTCAGATTATTTTTTTTAATTTGCGTCATATTTTCTTTTATTGGTTTCTCCAACAGACCTACTATCATTCCTTATTTCCCGTCATATTCTTCTCCTTTACTTTCTTACTATTCCCAACATACTCGTCCAGCCATAGCCACTGAGCCTATATACCAATTTCCCTTCTTTTCTCAACATTTTCTTCCCTTTTCTCCCTCCCAGAATCAACCTACCCCTCCTCCTACCCCGGCCTTCAGCACCAGGCCTCGCTACCACTCCTCTCTCCGCACAAACAAAGGAAGGGACAAATCAATACCGGAGACCAAAATTATGAGTACCGCACGGCTGATGAACTGCTCCAGATGGTGATAAAAAAGAGGGAAAAATATGAATTCCCGGCTTTTTTTTCTTGGTTTGTATTCTTTAGTCTGTTTTTTCAGCTTCTCTCCTATTCATCAATTTACACATCTCTTTCTTGATTTTTCTTTTTCTCTTTCTATTCTTCTCTTCTCTCTCTCTCTCTCTCTCTCTCTCTCTCTCTCTCTCTCTCACACACACACACACACACACACACACACACACACACACACACACACACACACACATCAAACTCTTTCTCCTTTCCTATCCCATTACTGTTTTTTTTTCTCTTTCTTCCCTTCTAATACTGTACATAAGAATTTCTTCCTTCCTATCCTATACCCAACTTTGATTTTCCTCTCTTCCCTTTACAAAGCTAACCCAACCTTAGTTATCCCTTCCTTTTCCTCCAACAGGGTTAACACTTCCTTATCTAACCATTCTTTCCATTTCTATTCTAATTAGCCTTCGTTTCCCACACCTGACACCCCCCCCCCCCTGTTCCATTCCCAAAACTAGTCTTACATTCCCTCATTTCTCTTCCCACAGCTAACCCCTTCCTTCGTTCCTATATAACACCTAACCCTTCCTTCCCTTACCTTGCCTGACTCACCTTTCCCTTTACGTTACGAGAGCAAGTCCACCCCTCCTTCCCTTCACTTCACATCAATTCGCTAAACTTCCCTTCTCATACCTTTGGGGAGGCTGTGGCCGAGTGGTCAGTGTTCAGGCGTGGTGATCCTGTACAGGTTCGAGTCCCACTGAAATGCGCTGATTTTTCATACCATCGACGAGTGGCAGAAGATTACCTACATGTATAGATCTTCACTCAACCCTTACTTCAGCGACTTCAGTCAAGAGGAGCAACTGGAAGCAGGATGGCTCTTCGGACGCTATAGGCAGCATTAAGAAAAATACCTAGCCCAATCTTCCCTCCACGGTACAAGAGGTATCCCTACTACCCTTCCCTCCCCTCCACTTTCCTTTCCTTCCTGTAACATATCTAGCTCACTTTTCCCATCACATGACAATAGCTATCCGTCCATCCATTCCCTCCCCTCCCCTTCCCTTCCCATACCTATCCCCACCCAAGACCAGCATATTTAATCTCCTCCTCCTTCCCTACTTGTCCCTCTAACTTTACAACGAACTCTTTCTTCTTCCACTCTTTCCTCCTCCTCCTCCTCGTCCTCGTCACCTCTTCACCTTCCTCTCACACCCTCAGAAGATTACTTTTTCGCTCTTTTTTGTGTTCCTTCCAGAAATTGAGAAAGGGAGTTGACAACCTTATAGTGTGTGTGTGTGTGTGTGTGTGTGTGTGTGTGTGTGTGTGTGTGTGTGTGTGTGTGTGTGTGTGTGTGTGTGTGTGTGTGTGTAGCATTAGTAGCAGAAAAAGGTCTTCATCTTTATCATCACCAAAAAAGAAAGAGAAAACAATACAATAAAAATAAGGTAAGGAGAAGGAAAAAGAGGATGAGGACGAAAAGAAGAGGAGGAGGAGGAGGAGGAGGAGGAGGAGGAGGACGTGGCGGAGGAGGAAGAAAAGTAGGAGGGAAGGAAGGAGGAAGTGTCAGGTAGTAAATTTTAGGATGAATGGGGCCGCTGTACCCGGCAGCAAGGGTGTGGCGCTCTCTCTCTCTCTCTCTCTCTCTCTCTCTCTCTCTCTCTCTCTCTCTCTCTCTCTCTCTCTCTCTCTCTCTCTCTCTCTCTCTCTCTCTCTCTCTCTACGTGATACGATCCCTAAACAATATTCTTTAGTACACGCAACCATTATAACCTCTCTCTCTCTCTCTCTCTCTCTCTCTCTCTCTCTCTCTCTAACACACACACACAGACACACACACACTTCCATATTCATGCAGGGAAATTATAGGAAAGGACCTGAAAAGGGAGGGGGGGAGGGTAAAAGGAGGAGGGTGAGGCAACGTTGAAAGGAACGGAGATGGAAGAGTAGAGAGGGAAGGAGGGAAGGAAGGAAACTGAGGGAAAGTACGTGGGAAGGAAGGAAGATGTGGAAATGGGTGGAGCCGAAGAAGAGGAAAGAGGAGAGAGGGGAGACGAGAGGAGGGGAGGGGAGTGAGTGAAAGAGGGGTAGAGGAAGGAATTAAAGGAGAGGAAAAAGGGGAGAGGTGGGGAGGAAGTGAGGAGAAAGAGGAGTAGAGGTAGGGAGGTAAAGGAGGGAAGGGGAGAGTGAAAGAGGGCTAGAGGAAGGAACTAAAGGAGAGGAAAAAGGGGAGAGGTGGGGAGGAAGTGAGGAGAAAGAGGAGTAGAGGCAGGGAGGTAAAGGAGGGGGAGGTTTGGTGGGATAGGTGGGTGGGAGGGGTTGACGCACCAATGAAAGGAAAGGCAAGGTAAGGGAGGGAGGCGAGGGAGAGAGAGGGAGGGAGAGAGGGAGGGGAAGAGCGGGGAGCAACACGGGTTTATGGGGAGCTGCCCGCCTTTTGTCACGAGGTAGGAATTTATATAATGGTTATTCATTTTTAGGTCACGGCTCCATTTCATTTCGCTGATGTATAAAATTTCCCGTGAATGGCTATAGATATACAAGCCAACAGATTGATGAAACATTTTTTTTTCTCTCTCTCTCTTTCCCGTGTAAAACATCCATAACGTTATATGCTCTCTCTCTCTCTCTCTCTCTCTCTCTCTCTCTCTCTCTCTCTCTCTCTCCACACCACCTGTCATTTAAATAAAAATTCAATTTCAGGCCCTCAAAAAGAATACATTTATGCAATCGTCACACATACACAGGAAAAAAATAAGCTCAACTATTTTTGTGTGTTCCATCTGAGCTCAAACCCCGACATTAAAAAAAAAAAATGTTCATTCTTTTTATATTTCGTGCTGGAGTGAATGCGGCGGAAAACGGGGAGGCATAACAGCGTGATGACGTGTGTTGCGTTGTGTTGTGTTGCGTGTGTGTTGTGTTGTGTGTGTGTGTGTGTGTGTGTGTGTGTGTGTGTGTGTGTGTGTGTGTGTGTTGTGTTGTGTTGTGTTGTGTTGTGTTGTGTTGTGTTGTGTTGTATTTCCCTGGACTGATGCCATCTCATGTGTCCCTGATCTGAAAGCCTTCGGTTCTCACCTTCGGGTTACTCGTCTTAGGTGTTACCGCACTATCATACCGAGGGACGGGACACAACCTCCTGCTGACACCCGGTACCCATTCACTATAGGGTCATAAGGTGCGTAGGTGTAAGGAGAATGCCCATCTATATCCATTAAGCCAGAGAATCGAACCCGGGCCTCGCGGTTGAGTCAAATGCACTAACCGCACCACAGCCACCACCACCACCACAACCACAACAACAACAACAACAACAACACGCCGCCGTTACGTTGTTATGCCTCACAGTTTTCCGCCACATTCACAGCGGCAAGAAATATAAAAAAATGAATAGTATTTTTTTTTTTGTCGGGGTTTGAACTGAGTGTTGTATTGTTGCGTGTGTGTGTGTGTGTGTGTGTGTGTGTGTGTGTGTGTGTGTGTGTGTGTGTGTGTGTGGGTGGGTGGGTGGGTGTGTAACGGAAAATATAAAGTTTCCATAAAAAAAAGGCAAAATATGTGGCTTTCTGGTTCTGATACAAAGTTAAGTTTATTATTTTTACAAACGGATAAAAATAATTCAGTCTCTCACCACCTTCAGTCACCAAGACCATCGCTACGTATAACAAACTGCCAATACTCCAACTGTTTGTTGTTGTTGTTATTGTTGAATCTCGTTACTTGAAGCGTTACTGAGGGCGTGACAAACAACATCGGGCGCCCACTCACACCGTGACACTCTGAAAATGCGGAGCGTAGTCACAAAGGAAAATAGGAACCGATCTTGTTAGTTATTTCTGACAGTGGTGACTTTATAAAAGAAAAAGAAAACCCATCTAGTTATTTTTCACTGTAGTGGCTGTAATAAAAAGGTACAAACTAACCTATTTTTGTTTTTTTCTACACTGATGGTTATAAAAGTGACACCCTCGCTTTATTTTTTTCAGTACTGAGCTTCATATATTGTAAAAAAAAAGTACCTTCCCATACAGTACTTCACCACTGTATATAACATTTTAGTGCGTTGATTAAATGCAATTTGTATATACTATGGCCTCCTATAAATCTGATTTCATATGCACGCAAATAATCTCCGTAACAACAAAACACTCCGATGAGAGCTGACTGATGGCGAATAAATGATATAAAACCAGGGTTGGCAATGATTAAATCAAATTGATTTGATCAAATGATTAAATCATTGATTCTTTTACTAAAAATAAAAATCACTCTTTTTTTTCCTAAAATATTCCATAAGTTAAATGATGTGCTCCGAACAGTGACTGACCAACTGGTGGAAAATACATATACTGTACTGAGTTTAGTGAGTTATTTTGCTCTAATGTTGCCAACTTGCCATATGTTTTTTACTAGGTAAAAAATCAGCCTCCTTTGGTCTTTACTAACTTGGCAGGCAATGTATAATAATAATAACCAAGGTTAGCAACCAAACAGTAACAGAATAAAAGTAGATATTCTTCTGTATGGTAATAATACAATATGCTGTCATGAAAATGACAACTTCAGGCAACTCTATCTGTCCTAAACCTGGTCCTGAACCAACTACAAACAAATATTGAACAAGTATGTATCTGGATCCTTGACTGTGCTCACACTTACAGGCCCTAAACTTAAAGTAACAAAAAAAATATTTAAAAATATAAAGAAAGATTTTTTTTTTCTTTTTAAAGTCAAAAAATAGTATTGCCTGTAATAGTATTGACACACCCCATCGTTACTTTTCCTGAAACATAACGTACTGGTTTACTTATCTGTTGGGACAGCATTTTCCTGTGCTTATGTTCAGTCGCTGTTGTCCTTCTCTGCCCTCTTATCCTCTCATTCCGTTCTCCTCCCGTTTCTCCTCCTCGTTCTCAGTGGTGTATAGTGTGCCCGTTTCGTTACCTAAGAACAAACATAAGGAGTCTGTAAGTGGCCGGTAACTCACTCAGTCCCTCGGCACACACGCAGTCTAAAAACGTTGAGTGTGTACGTGTCTCTCCTTCAACGCTCGCAGATTAGCTTCCCACATGTTGGCGTGCCGCCTGATTATGTTGTCTGGCGGTGTTTGTGGTGCTGAGTGTGGCGGGGAGGGTGAGTGAGTTACGCGCCCGCCCCACCACAAAACGATGACCCACCCCAGTAGGAATATGTTTGTTTAGCTCGAGATCAGGAAATATATGCCAGAAAGGTTTATTTACTTTCTGTTGTTGTTGGTGGCAAAACCAGCGGGTGTAGTTATAAGCGAGTTGCAGGCTAATGCAACAAATAAACGATGATTCAAAAAAATAAGCGTAGCTCAAACATCAAGAAATATGGTCACTTGAGATTAATATTTATACTGCTTAATATTGTAAGACCAGTGGATGCAGCTACGAGAGAGTTGCTGCTTTATGCGACCAGAAAACGATGAATCCTTATAATACGCGTAGCTCAGAAAAATAAAAAGTATTTGCTCTTATGATTTGTATGTTGTTTAGTTGCGTTTGTGTCGAGACCAGGGAAGGCGGCTATGAGTTAAATTACGGCATCACACAGCCAGAAAACGATGCCGATACTTGCCAGAAAATTATATCTAGCTAAACAAAACAAAAAAACATGCATGGATTATCATATTTAGCTGATAGTGCCGCCAAGCTCACTACCTTTAGTTTTGTACGACTCCCCTCTCACAAAAAAAAACGAAAGGAAGAAGGAGGAAGGAATGATTCTCTCTCTCTCTCTCTCTCTCTCTCTCTCTCTCTCTCTCTCTCTCTCTCTCTCCCCATAATATAATGTGAGGAAACAAGTACTGATTACAGAAATAATCCTTCGTTACTCTCTCTCTCTCTCTCTCTCTCTCTCAGATCAAGAAACCTGACACAATATTTCCTTCGTGGTCCAGGGCGATGCTCCAACAACAGCATAAAAAGCGAAAAAATAAATAAAATCACGCACAACACACGGCCATAACCGAACACAAGGGAAAGAAAAATACCAGTGCGATTGATACACGATACAAAGCAACACACAAAAAAAGATAAAATAAAACACTCGCTATCTCCCGCCGCGATGAGTGGGTGAAACGAAACGGGAAAAACGCGAATTGCGAAAACAGGAAACTATGTAAACTGATAACACCTCGTCGATTTTTTTTCCCATTTGTGGTCAATGAGCATTTTTTTTTTTCGGGTGTTCATCTCTACGGGCCGAGGCGGAGGCGATGAACTTACGAGACCTTTGCTTTCTGTTAAAAAAAAAAAGAGGAGGGAATTAGAGGAGGAAGATGGGAGGGAGGTTAAAAGAGAGAAGTGGTTAAAGAGAGAACAAGGTAATCTTCCTACGCAATCTTCCTCCCACTCTTCCTCCTCTCCTCTTCTTCTTCTTCATCTCCTTTCTCATGTTTATCCTCCTCTTGCTCTTAATCCTCTTTCTATTATCCTTTTTCATCCTCCCCCTGCTCTTTCTCCTCCTTTTCCTCTTTTTCCACCATTAATTATTTCATCATTTTCATTTTCTTCGAACTCTATCCTTCTCCTCTTCCTCTCACTTTTTTATGCTTTTCTTCTTTTTCTTTTTCTACTTTTTCTTTTCTTCTTCTTCCTCCTCTTCCTCGCCCTTCCTCGTGCTTCTACCTCTACATCTTCTTCTATTCCTTCTACTTCTCCTCCTCCTCCTCCGTTCTCTTTTAATCTTCTTTCTCCTCATTTCCCTTCAAAACTATCCTCTTCTTTTTCCTTTCACTTTTTTTTTTTGAGCAAAGGAGACAGTTCAAGGGCACACAAAAAGCAAACATTAATAAAAAAAAGCCCGCTACTCACTGCTCCTAAAAAGAATCCAAAGAGGTGGCCGAAAGATAGGTCAGTTTCGGGAGGAGAGGTGTCGTGATACCCTCCTCTTGAAAGAGTTTAAGTCGTAGGCAGGAGGAAATACAGATGAAGGAAGAGTGTTCCAGAGTTTACCAGCGTGAGGGATGAAAGAGTGAAGATGCTGGTTAACTCTTGCATAAGGGGTTTGGACAGTATAGGGATGAGCATGAGTAGAAAGTCGAGTGCAGCGGGGCCGCGGGAGGGGGGGAGGCATACAGTTAGCAAGTTCAGAAGAGCAGTCAGCGTGGAAATATCGATAGAAGATAGAAAGAGAGGCAACATTGCGGCGGAATTTAAGAGGTAGAAGACTATCAGTATGAGGAGGAGAGCTGATGAGACGAAGAGCCTTAGCCTCCACTCTGTCCAGAAGAGCTGTGTGAGTGGAGCCCCCCCACACATGAGATGCATACTCCATACGAGGGCGGACAAGGCCCCTGTATATGGACAGCAACTGTGCAGTTGAGAAGAACTGGCGGAGACGGTACAGAACGCCCAGCCTCGAGGAAGCTGATTTAGTAAGAGATGAGATATGAAGTTTCCAGTTGAGATTTTGAGTTAAGGATAGACCGAGAATGTTTAGTGTTGAGGAAGGTGATAGCTGGGTGTTGTCAAAGAATAGGGGATAGTTGTTTGGAAGATTGTGTCGAGTGGATAGGTGGAGAAACTGTGTTTTGAAGCGTTGAAGGACACCAGGTTCTTCTTGCCCCAATCGGAAATAATAGTAAGGTCTGAGGCTAAGAGTTCTGCAGCCTCCAGCCTTGAGTCGTTAAGTTCCTGAAGGGTGGGTCTTCTATTAAAAGAAGTTGAATAATGCAGAGTGGAATCATCGGCGTAGGAATGGATAGGACAGTTCGTTTTGGAAAGAAGATCATCAATGAACAACAGAAAAAGAGTGGGAGATAGGACAGAACCCTGTGGGACACCACTGTTAATAGATTTAGGGGAAGAACAGTGACCGTCTACCACGGCAGAAATAGAACGGTCAGAAAGGAAACTGGAGATAAAGGTACTTAGAGAAGTATAGAAAACGTAGGAGGGTAGTTTAGAAAGCATAGAATTGTTCCAGACCCTATCAAAATCTTTTGTTATGTCCAGCGCAATAGCAAAAGTTTCACCGAAACAGCTAGAGAGGATGACCAAGAGTCAGTTAAGAAGCTAGGAGGAGATCACCAGAACGCCCCTTGCGGGGGAGATCACTCCAGAAACGCCCCTCAGGAACCCATACTGGCGATCAGATAGAAGGTCAGAAGTGGAAAGGTGCTTTTGAATCTTCCGGTTGATTGATTCAAAAGCTTTAGATACACAGGAAAGTAAAGCTATAGGACGGTAGTTTGAGGGATTGGAGCGGTCACCCTTCTTAGGCACAGGCTGTATGAAGGCATACTTCCAGCAGGAAGGAAAGGTAGATGTTGACAGGCAGAGGCGAAAGAGTTTGACCAGGCAGGGTGACAGCACGAGGCACAGTTTTTAAGGACAATAGGAGGCACTCCATCAGGTCCATAAGCCTTCTGAGGATTGAGGCCAGAGAGGGCATAGAAAACATCATTTTGAAGAATCTTTATAACAGGAATAAAGGAGTCAGAGGGGGGATGAGTGGGAGGAATATGCCCAGAATCGTCCAGAGTGGAGTTTTTAGAAAAAGTTTGAGATAAGAGTTCAGCCTTAGAGATAGATGAGACGGCACTGTTGCCGTCAGGACTGAGGAGTGGAGGGAAAGATGAAGAAGTGAAGTTGGAGAAGTTTTTAGCTAGATGCCAGAAGTCTCGGGAAGAGTTAGAGAAAGCAAGGTTTTGGCATTTTTTATTAATGACAGAGTTTTTGGTTAGTCGAAGAATAGATTTGGCACGATCCGGGGCAGAAATGTAAAGGTCATAATTAGCATTAGTTAGAAGGCTCTGGTACCTTTTGTGAGCTGCCTCTCTATCATTGACAGCACAAGAAGAAGCGTGATTAAACCAAGGCTTTATAGCGTGAGGAGTAGAGAAAGAGCGAGGAATGTATGCCTCCATTCCAGAGACAATCACCTCTGTGATGCACTGAGCACACACAGAGGGGTCTCTATCCTGGAATCAATAATCATCCTCATCCTCAGGTCGTCCCACCGAGCTGAAGCAAAATGCCAGAAGCATCGCCTCTTCGGTGGGTCCAGAGGGTGTACAGGAGCGATAGGACAGGATGCAGAAATAAGATTGTGATCGGAGGGGCCCAACGGAGAGAACAGTTTGACAGAATAAGCAGAAGGGTTTGAGGTAAGGAAGAGGTCTAGAATGTTGGGCCGATCTCCAAGACGGTCGGGAATACGTGTAGGGTGCTGGACCAACTGCTCTAGGTCGTTGAGGATAGCAAAGTTGTAGGCTTGTTCACCAGGATGGTCAGTGAAAGAGGATGAAAGCCAAAGCTGGTGGTGAACATTGAAATCTCCTAGGATGGAGATTTCAGCGAAGGGAGAGTGGGTCAAGATGTGCTCCACTTTAGAATTCAAATAGTCAAAGAATTTTACATAGTTGGTAGAGTTAGGTGAGAGATAAACAGCACAGATGTATTTAGTAATAGAATGACAGTGAAGTCTTAACCAGATGGTGGAAAATTCAGAAGAGTCAAGGTCGTGGGCACGAGAGCAAGTGATGTCGTTGCGCACGTAGGCGCAACATCCAGCTTTGGATTGAAATTTAGGATAGAGATAGTAGGAGGGAACAGAGTAGAGATTGCTGTCAGTATCCTCAGAAACCTGTGTTTCGGTAAGGAAGAGAAGGTGAGGTTTAGAGGAGAGATGATGTTCCACAGAATGAAAATTAGAGCGAAGACCGCGAATGTTGCAGAAATTGAGAAGAAAGAGGTTCGAGGAGTTATCAAGACACCTCTCGGGTCGGCAGCCAGAAGGGGAGTCCTCCCTGGGGCAATTTGTGGTCCCCCCCCCAGGCGGGGACTCCGAGGCTTGGTGTATGTGCGCCATTTTGAAATTTTAATTTTGGGAAAAGGTGTATATGTTGTGTGAATGTAGTGTGGTGTGGATAAAGAGAGGATCTGTCTTTAGAGAGCATGCTGAACTACTCTCCGGTGTTGGTGAGACAATAGGGAAACGGTTAGTGAGGACATGGAAAGGGTCTTTGGAGGGCTTCAGCTCCCTTCTCACCTCCCATATATACCTCACCGGGAGTGGCTTGCGCCCGTTCGGTAGGTGTCTTCCTACCTTTCTCCTCATTTCCCTTCAAAACTATCCTCCTCTTTTTCCTTTCACTTTTTTTCTCTTCCTTTCTTCTTTTCTTCTTCTTTCCTCCTCCTCTTCTTTGTCCTTCCTCATGCTTTTACCTCTACACCTTATTCTAATTTTCCTCCTTCACATTCTCCTACCTCTCCTTGTCCTTCTCCTGTTCCTCTTTCTCCTCCTCCTCCTCCACCTCCTCACACTCGTCTCAGCAAAGTGCTAAAGTCGTGAATAACAAGTCAAAGAAAACAGTAAAGTATTCCTGTGTGTGTGTGTGTGTGTGTGTGTGTGTGTGTGTGTGTGTGTGTGTGTGTGTGTGTGTGTGTGTACCCCGCGTAACTCACAGACTCCCTCCCCTCCTCCCCCCTCCCCCACACCTGCGACCCCACACACACCTGTTCATGCCAATATGGTCCGTTTCCTTCTTAATATTCTGAGGTCGACGTTCCATCCCATCTCACTCTTTTTCCTCCTTCTCCTCCTCCTCTTCTTCCTCTTCCTCCTCCTCCTCTTCCGCTTCCTCCTTCGTTTCAATCACCACCACCACCACCACCAAAACCACTAGAACCTCCTCCTCCTCCTCCTTCTCTTCCTCTTCCTCCTCCATTTAAAACAAATAATACTACAACCACCATCACAATCATCTTCCTCCACCTCCACCATATCATCATCATCATCATCATCATCATCATCATCATCCACTCCCTCTACCTTCTCCTTCCTCACTTATGGAAATTCAAAAAACAGAGATTACCCTAAAGAGAAGTAAAAAGAGAAAAACAACAGCACTAATGATAATAACAATAGTAATAATTCGTTTTAATAGGCAGTCTGGGCCCGTAGGATTAATTACGAGCCTCGCCAGACCAACAAAAAACCTAGAATCCTGCTTTTCAAACGGGATTAATTACCAGGTGGGCTAAACACAGGTAACTCCAGCCGCCCAGGTATTCATCATTATTATTTATCCCCCGGGGCCCACGCTAGGTTAATTAGCATAGCACACCGTTGCTTTGTGGGGCCGTCTATGTGGCATGATAGTGTGTGTGTGCTCTATGTGTGTGTGTGTGTGTGTGTGTGTGTGTGTGTGTGTATGACTCTCTCTCTCTCTCTCTCTCTCTCTCTCTCTCTCTCTCTCTCTCTCTCTCTCTCTCTCTCTCTCTCTCTCTCTCTCTCATCTGTAGTTCACTTCAGCGTATTTTTTTCATTCTTTATCCTTTTGTTTTTCCTATATTTAGAGTTCTCTAGCTGAGCACTTTCTTCTCTTCTCTTCTCTTCTCTTCTCTCCTCTCCTCTCTCTCTCTCTCTCTCTCTCTCTCTCTCCCACGCCATCCAGAATATTGAACATTAAAATCGAGGAATATTCGAGAGAGAGAGAGAGAGAGAGAGAGGCCTTCAAATTTCCGAAGAGGATATTGTCTCGTGCAAAAACCCAGACGAAGGAGGAATGAAGCTCAAGAAAATATTGTCCTTGACGAGAGGAAAGGAAGGGGAAGAGAGGGAGGGAGAGAGGGAGGGGGAGAGGAAGGGAGAGTGATGGAGATGGAGGGCGGCTGCGAGAGTGAGGGTATGTAAAGAAGAATGAAAAGGGAGAAAGGGATGGAATGTGAAAGGGAAGGATGGAAGTAAAGGTGAAGGATAAATGGAAAGAGGGAGATAAGGAAGGAGACATGGAGGGAGAAAGGAAGGGAGACGGCAGGAGTGAAAGAGGAAGTAAGGGAAGAAAGGAAAGAGAGAGAGAGAGAGAGAGGGACAGAGGAAGAAAGGGATGAAGTGTGGAAGGGAAGGATGGAAGGAGAGAGGGAGAGGTAAGAGAAAAAGGGAGAGAGGGGTGGAGGGAGGGAGGAAGGAAGGGAATGAAATCAGCAAAAAAAAAAAAAGACAGAAGTAAAAATAAAATAAAAAAGAAATAGATTAAAAAGCAAAACAAAACCCATGAAAACATATACTACAAAAAAAAAACGTCTCCATCAGTAATATGAGAAGCAAAACATGAAGCAAAAATAGCAGAAAAAAAAGGAGGAAAAAAGTGAAAGGGATGGTGGCTGGACTTGCAGGAGAGAGAGAGAGAGAGAGAGAGAGAGAGAGAGAGAGTCACCCCCACGAATATAAACTGCATGCACAAGAACGTTTAACGAGGCATAAGTCTTTGTAATGTCCCGGACGCCTTGAGGAACGCCTGGGAATCAAGACGTTAATGGTAATAAATGGGGAATGACGGAAGGAGGAAGAGCAGCAGGAGGAGGAGGAGGAGGAGGAGGAGGAGGTAGTGAAGGCGTTGGACGAGCAGGCGGTGGTAAGTAGGAGAAGCATGTGGGTGGTGGTCATGGTTGTGGTGGTGGTGGTGTTGGAGGAAAAGGAGGAGGTGGAAGAAGAGGAGGATGAGGAGAAGGACGACGACGAGGGCGAGGATGGGGCCATGGAAAAGGAGGAGGAGGAGGAGGAGGAGGAGGAGCAAAAGAAGAAAAAAAGAGGGAAAGGAAGAAAAAGAATAGGGATACTTTAGAAACGAACTTTAGGATGATGATAATTATAATGATGAAAGAGAAGAAGGAAAGGAAAAGAAAAAGAAAAAAAAACAGGAAGAAAGAAAAGCACGATGATGATGATGATGATGATGATGATGATGATGATGATGATGATAGAAGAAAAAATGAACGAAGGAGGAAAGAAAAGACTCACAAAGAGGTAAAAAGAGAGAAAGCAAGGAAGGACAATGATGTAAAGGGATGGATACTAACTTTGAAGGGCGATAAATAAGGATATGGAACACGCCAAAGGAGGAAGAAAGAGGAGATGGAAGAGGAGAGGGAGGACGAAGAAGAGGAAGAGGATAAAAAAAATAATTGCAGGAGCGATTGATGGAAGGAAGAAGAAGAGGCAAGGAGGAAAAATGCAAACTGATAGGACACGAGTTTAATGGTGAAGAATGCGGGACGGTGTGAGAGAGAGAGAGAGAGAATTTCAAAAAGAGCCCGCATGAGAAACCAATGAGCAAGTCGCAACACACACACACACACACACACACACACACACACACACACACACACACATGCACGTCTCTTCTAATCTCAGCCAATCACCATGAGGACTTGCCTTAAAACTAGACCAATCACGAAAGAGTTTGGACGGAAGGAGAAGGAATAGGAGGAGGAGGAGGAGGAGGAGGAGGGAGAGGAGAGGGGGGTAGAAGCGAGAGAAGGTAGTAAGAGGAAAGAAGCAAAGAGAGTAAGGAAGGAAGGAAGGAAGGGGTGAAGATAGAAAGAACGGGAAGCGTGGAAAGGAGTGAAGGAGAGGAAAGGAGTGAAGGAGAGGAAAGGAGTGATGGGAGGCGGTGGTAAGGGTGCAGATAGGGCTGAGGGAGGATGAAGGAGATGCACCAATCAGCATTAAGGAACACAACGACGGCAGCCAATAGCAAGCCGCGACACCGGGACGACACCCAGCCTCCCGTTTTCTTTAATTTAACGTCTGGAAGGAAGGGAAAACAGAGGAGGATGAAGGTGAAGAGCAGGAGGAGAAGGCAAAATTTACTCTGTTCAAATTAACATCGATAATAAGCCCCGCTCATGCCTTCCCAGCAGCCACCAATAAGATATAACCTTTCCGAGCATCCACCAATCACAAGTATTCGAAGGTGGAGAGTAGGCGTGGCTTTCCTTTGAACTGGCCAATGATATGCACTTGCTGAGGAAGGGGGAGGGGCCTATTGCGTGGGTAACTTGAATACGGTGAAGTTGTCTGTGATGAGTGAGGTAACCAAATAAAGAACACTATAAAAAGGACTCGTTATTTACCTTGTTTCCTTTGGGTGGTGGAGGTGGTGATAGTCGTTGTCGAAGAAGTAGAAGTAGTAAGGTAGGAAGTAGTAAGGTAGGAAGTAGTAAGGTAGAGTATGGTAACCAGATAAAGAACACAGTGCAAAGGACTTCTTATTTACCTTATTTCCTGTGGGTTGCCGTGGTAGTAGTAGTCGTTGTTGTTGTTGTTGTTGTTGTTGTTGTTCTTGTTGTAATGGTAGCACTTTCATTACGGTTCGTTACATACGCGCACACACATTATGGTCCAAATCTGCCGGAAGAAAGAACAGAAAACATGAATAAGAATATAAAAGAGGAAAATACCTGACTAAATAGCAATAAATACTAAGAGAGGAAACCTTTTTTTTCATATCATTAACAGAGGAGTTAAAATTATCATCCTTTATATGGAGGGTGATAAAACAGTAGACTGCACTAAGACAAATATTACGGAAAAAAATAAGCTCCTGTCAAATTGAAGACAAGAAAACACCAACATATACGATAAAAAATAATCCAGCATCCCCAAAAATGCATAACAACAGACGCAAACAAGTAAACAGATTCAAACTATCCGGCACGAGGAAGAAAAGAAAAACAAAATTCGCAGGAACATAAAAGTGGTGAAAATGGCCAAAGTAAATACCAGTGCTGGCTGTGAGAGGCGAATAAATCATGGAGTGGCTGACAACAGTGATTGATGGGCATTTACGGTTCAGCACTCGGGCGAAAATTGATTTGTTAGGTGCAGCTCCGAGTTTTAATCCACTTGTTGTTGCCGCGATGCCCAGCGAGGGAGTAATTGTCGGCGGGCGTATGTGTGGGATCACTCTTCCTCGTCTACCTGCGGGGAAGTGTACAGTGCGGCCAAGGGCGGGGCAATGAAAAACAACTGACCAAAGAAATAAAGATAAATAAAACTGTTGTAAAAAAAAGGGGTAAATTCTCGACGGTGTGTGCGGGATCACTCTTCCTCGTCTAGCTGCGGGGAGTGTACAGCACGGCCAAGGGTGGGGCAATGAAAAACAACTGACCAAAGAAATAAAGATAAATACAGGTGTTGTAAAAAAAGGGGTAAATTCTCGACGGTGTGTGTGAGATTGCTTCTCCTCGTGCAGTGGCCAGGGAAGGGTACAACGGGGAGGAGGGTGAGGCAATGAAAACTTGGCATATAAATAAGTGTAAATAAAAACACATGACGAAAATACGGGCAAACTCATGCAAGAATGAAACCTAAATATAATACAAATAAATATATATCAGTAATTTAAACCAGCGAATATGAGCGAAAAAAAAGATAAATAAAAACACCCTTCATATATAAAGAAATCCTGCCACACATAACAGTAATTACGACAACGATATATTATTTTTTGTGGTTTTTAGTGGGAGTCTTTTGTTGCTGGGGGGGGGGGGGGTTGATTAGCTTGTTTGTTTTTCTGCCTTCGAGTTCCCGCCTTTGCTGTAAGAAGACAACAACAAAATAAATTAATACATATATAAACAAGCAAAACTAACGACCCCTTGAGCACAGGTGAGCCACGCGCTGTCGACGGCTAAGAGTCTCGAAAAAGGAGGAAATGAAATAGAAGCAAAAATAAAATGAAGGAAGGGAAATGAAGATCTGGAAGTCAGGCTGGAGGCAACTTGTAGGAGGAGGAGGAGGAGGAGGAGGAGGAGGAAGGGGGAACGAAGAGGAAAAGGAAAGAGAAAGAGAAAAAGACTAAGAAACGTGTGCAGGTTAATTAAAGTGCTGAGCCGTGTCGTGTGTGTGCAAAACTCTCCGGACAGTTTAATGAAAGTTTGAACGCGTGTTTTAATTATTAGCAGCGCGTTAGGGGGAAAGGCGGACGGACTGACTTGTGCTGAATAACGGCGGGGCAGGAGTGTGAAGCTAATGTGTTGATGCTCATTTCTTAGTGGTTCCATAAGCCAAAAGACGAATTGGATGACCTGTGCTGAATGAAGGCGTAGCAGGAGTGTTAAGAGAATGTGTTAATGGCAAACTTTAGGTAATGGCGTAATAATAATCGAGATCTTTTGTTTATTTTTTAGTATTACAGTAAGCCAAAATATGAATTGAAAGACTTGTGCTGAGTAACGCGGAGAGTGTTGAGCTAATGTGTTATTAGGAAAGCTTAACTAAACATGTAATAATAAGTAGGATCATTTGGTTATTTCTTTGTGTACTAAATGATGTACAAATGGGTGGAGCAGATTCTTTCAGATAAGAGGTGATGGTGCTGTTTAGGTAAAGGTGTAATAGTAGCTTCATGTGAGCATTTTAGAGGGTTCTTTAAGCAAGAAGACAGACTAACTTCTTGAAAATATTGACGGAGCAGAACTTCAGATAATGAGTTGATGGCAAGGTTTAGCTTTAGCTGATGGTATGATAATGGTAAAGCTAGCGGATTTGTGTATTAATAGTGCATAAAGAGGGGAGAAAGACTGCAGTTTTTAGCATAATGATAGAGCAGTAGTGTTTCATTAATAATAACAATAATAATAATAATAATGATAATAATAATAATAATAATAATAATAATAATAATAATAATAATAATAATAATAATAATAATAATAATAATAATAATAATAATAATAATAATAATGTTTTATTTCGCCCAGCGGCATATATAAAAAAAAAACAGGACATGTAAACGAACGAGATCACCCGAGATACATATACGCTTAAATAATTGACAGCTTATAATTATATATGCGTGAGCACGGCACACTTGTGCACAATCTACACGAACAGAAGGCCCAGCCACTCCCGCCGCATAGATTCACATACATAGCTCTGTCTGACGGAGGTGATGATGGAGTTCCCAGATTGTTCCACTCTACTCCTCATACTGTACGCGGCGTGGCGAAGCAACACAGCCAGACAGTTCATCCCGTGCCCGGTGAAGGCCGGGGATGAGCTAGTCCATCTAGGAAGCCCCAGAAGCTGCTTGAGTTGAGTTGAGTTGTTGGTAATGTTTAGATAATGTGTTGATAATGGTTATAAGGTGTGTTGATATTTAAAGCAAAAATTAACGACTAAGCAAGGATATTTTTTAAGGATTATCTTGCATCTTTGTTATTTTCCACTCTGTGTGTGTGTGTGTGTGTGTGTGTGTGTGTGTGTGTGTGTGCGCGTGTGTGTGTACAAGGACCAAACAGTAAATACACTCCCTTCCTGTTTACTCCCAAAATTAAATTCCTCCCAGTTTGCACTCCGCCCCTCTCCTCCTCTCCCTCCCTTTCCTCTCCTCTCCCTCCCTTTCATCTCTCGACCCTTTGCAATGCATCCTCCATTCTTTATTTTTTCACTACTGACTTGTATTTTCACCATCCTTCCTTTCTTTTTTTTTTGTTTGCCTGTAGCTCAGTCTTCCTCTCTTTGTGTTTCTTTCTTTCTCTTAAGTCCGCCACTTCCCTTTATTAACATTTATTCTCCTTTTTTTCAATATTTCATTCCATTTCTTTTTCATATTCCTTTGTTTCTTTAAATGTCTCCCATTCTTATTTTCATTTATCCGTTTCCACCCCCTTTTTTTATTCCCTCTTGATGTTTTAATTTATATCCCTTCCTTTCCACTCCCCATTTGTTGATCTTCATATTTCCCTTTGTCTTTATTTCTTCTTTTTCCCTTCCTTTCCTCAACATCATCTTCCTTTCTCTTTCCTTCACACTTACTCTCCTCTTTTTTCTTCCCTTCTTTTAATATTTCCTCTCTTCTTCCACTCTTATTTTCCCCCCTTCTTTTTCCACCCTTCCGCCTGTCTTTCTTTCTTCCCCTCTCCCTTCCCTCCACTCCTTCCCTCTCCCCCCTCTTTCCCCTCCCTCCCCCCCTTCCCCAGCACCAGACAGGCAGCGTTACAAACTCACATGGACAGAAGCAGCGGCAGCAGTTCTCTTGTTTTCATTTCTTCATTTAACTTAAACACAAAAAAAGAATAGTTCCTCAAGTTTTAATGGGATATTTGTCGTGACGTAAATAATGGGGCATCCCTCCCCCCTCCCTCCCTCCCTCAGCCCCAGCAGGAGGGAGGGAGGGAGGGAGGAAAAGTAAAGAGCAGGAAAGAAAAATAAGGAGGACAAGGAAGAGGAAAGATTTTGGAAGAGGCGGTGGTGTGCTTCTGCTCCTTTGTTTTTTCTTCCTCTTCTTCCTCTTCCTCCTCCTCCTCCTCCTCCTCCTCCTCCTCCTCCTCCTCCTAATTCGTTATATGTTTCTACTCATGCATTCTACACTATTCCTCTTAAATTTATCTCTCCTCTCTCTCTCTCTCTCTCTCTCTCTCTCTCTCTCTCTCTCTCTCTCTCTCGTCACCCGCCAAGGGAACAACCTGAGCTAAACTTTGTTATTTGCTCAGTAATTATGTGAGACAAAACGTGGGAGTGTCAACAACAAAGATGGCCGAAGAATGCCTACTCTCTCTCTCTCTCTCTCTCTCTCTCTCTCTCTCTCTCTCTCTCTCTCTCTCTCTCTCTCTCTCTCTCTCTCTCTCTCTCTCGTATCTACCTGGCGTGGACTGATTGATGTGGACACCTGCGTGACTCAACAACATTTACTTGCCAGAGCTTCTAATAATAGACTGAGGGCAATACAAACTCGACATTAGAATACCTTAAGACACCATAAACAGGAGTTAGCCAGGATGAACGGCGCCACACCTGACCAAAATTACCTGAGATTACCACCCACCTGCGTAATCGTGTTTGTGAGGCGGGGTATTGTACGTTAAGTTTATTAAGATCGCATATGTCAAGGGATTTGTCTTTTTCTGTACCGCACATTCCTTCATGAGTTTCTACAGATTTATGTACATTCGAGTTTTCTTTTTTTCTTTCTTTAAATATAAGTAAGATGTATTACTAATCTTTTCGAGGAATTCTAATAAAGGTGGGTGAGAATAAGGATGAGCTTGTTACCTATAATGCTACTACCACTATCTTCATCACAACCATCTACAACGCCATCTTTCAGTACTATCACCACTACCACCACCACGTCTATTTACTTCTGTCACCATACCACATAATAACAAAATCTCGATCCTCCCTCTCAGTCTATTTCCGAGATGACTGTCAATGCAGCATACGTTGACATACCATCACAGATCACAACATATATTATCTCAACCATTTATTTAACGTACAACACAGTGAAGGGATAGTTGGCAAGTTAGGAAAAGTTCTAGACAGTTAAACAATACCATAAACTCAATTAAAAAGAGGAAGGAATAGAGAGAAACTCATCATTAACAATCTTGTGGTGGGGCAGACGGCGAATAGAGAACGAACCTAGTCAGTTATCCTGCTCAATAAACATACTAACGAAAGGAAAAGAAAGAAGAGCAATACCCTCGCCGGACCATTAAACTTTTGGGACACGACACAACCCCAAAACTTTCGCCCAAAATACACCGCACTAACGAAATATATCCTGATTTAAGTTCCCCGAAACCCCCGGCGGACGTAAAACACACTTTGGCCGAACTTTCAGCAGCGTGTCGCGTCTTTAGGAAAGGAGGGTCCCCGAGGTGACTCTTGCCCCGCGGCTTCAAGTCTGGCTCGCGTGGCGGCTCACCTCTCACAACAAGAGCAATCCAATGTCACATAACCATTAGCACAGGACGAGTCTTTGGTCAGATTTGTAAAGGTGGGACACCACCAAGAATATAGTAAATATACTCGTTCAGTCACTTTACATGGGTGAAAGAGAAACCGGTCTTATCATATTGATTATCCTTCATGTTGGAAGGTCTTTCAAGCATGTTTCTTTTTTGTCTGTGAATCGACCTTTTTTTGTAATGGCTTAGTACCATATCATTGATTTGCAACAGAGCAGCTATGGATACAGAAGCAGAACAGTTTAATCACGCGGAAGCCAAGACTTGGGCTCTCTTTCTTGGCATCTTTTTTTACATAAAAACTGCAACTTGTTGGGGAATATTTTCCCTCCAGACTACCTCCTCTTATTGTGAATGAAAAATATATAGAGATATATAAATACATAAAACAACACCATATACTTTCTGCAACTTGAACTCCCATCTACATTTACCTAGAATCACAGACATAAATTACAATCATTATCTTCAGCCATTACTAGCCCACTCAAGAACAAAAGTTATTTCTAACGTTCTCAGCCTTTCTTAATTTGAATTGAGTGTGTTCCACTCTATTGAACAAAAAGAAAAATGAGCTAGGCAACGGTGAGAATAATATAAAATGTTACCCACAAAATATCATGAATGTTCGCTTTCTACGAGGTAATAGCTAGTGAGAGAAACCTATGTCTGGTGATTCAAAGGGAAGCTATAGCATACACGTTAGAGGAAAATGTTACAATGCTTTATACTGAGAAATCAACATATATATTCATTTCACCAAGGAAAGGTACAAACACCATAAATAATGATGGGGATAAATTTGTGATAACTGCTGATATTAGTTAATAAATATATGAAATCGTACATCAAATCCATATATGTAAAGACATTTTCAAGATGTGTGTGTGTGTGTGTGTGTGTGTGTGTGTGTGTGTGTGTGTGTGTGTGTGTGTGTGTGTGTGTGTGTGTGTGTGTGTGTGTGTGTGTGTGAATCCCGGCAAGTAAATTCCCTAGACTTATATACAATTCAAGATATTTCTTTCAGTAGACAGGTTGAGGAGAAAGGATGGTGGTGAAGATGAGTAGAGGAGAAAGAACACAGGGGTGAAATGGGTAACCATATCAAAACATTGGAATATACTTTAGTATATTGTCTCGTGTGTAACAGAATCCTTTAGCTTCCCTTGAAACCAAAACTTTCTCTGGTTCTTTGATTCATTTTCTTTCTCGCTTTTTTTAGGGTGACCAACATATTTACTTTTTCACCTAAACATGTATATATCTAGCTCTCTACCACAGTAAGAAAATAGAACAAATATATTTACAAGTAAATAAGTAAATACCGATATTTGTTGTTTGCTAACCTAATTTACACGGCTGACATATCCCTCATACTCACAAAATTGAATAAAAAAACACCATTATGGATTCTTACTTACATTATGATACTTTCTCTCCACTCTCTCTCTCTCTCTCTCTCTCTCTCTCTCTCTCTCTCTCTCTCTCTCTCTCTCTCTCTCTCTCTCTCTCTCTCTCAATGCACACACACACACACACACACACACACACACACACACACACACACACACAGATCAATACTAAGGAAGTTCCCGGACCTCATAACTTTTCCAAACCGGTATAAATTTTCCTCATGAGAAGCATAAATTTCCTCCTCATGACCCCGCACATTACTCCGCCTCACCCGCCCTCAAGGCCACATTTTTCCCCTCACGCCTCCCTCTTCCCTTCCCTTCCCCCACCCCTTACCCACCCCTTCTCTCCTCTTTCGAGCCCTCCCTTCCCTTTCCCCTCCTCTTCATTTTCATCCCTCTTACCTCTTTTTCCTTCCTGCTTTTCCCCTCTCTTCCTTCTTCTCCCACTCCTCCCTCCCTTTCCTCAACTAAATCCAATCCCCCTCCTTTCCTTCCCCCCCATCCCTTTATCTTCCTCTCCTTCCTTTCTTCTTCCCTCCTCTTCCCTCACCTTCACCTCCTCATTTCTTAAGTCATGCAAACAGCCACTCGAGAATTCCTGAGTTATATCCTCCGTGAAGAAAGAAAAAATATTACCCAAAAAAGGTTCAAACACATTATTTTTTTTTTCTTTTGAAGGAGAAATTTTGGGATGAAGAGAAGTAAGTTTTAATAACCATGATAAAAAAGCGATCTCAGGATTCTACTTCTGGATGAATAAAGAAATCTAAAGTAACATAACCAGATCTTACACTCGACAAATAAAACAGTAAATAAGCAAGCAAGTAAGTGAAATAATACGGTAAGTTTCTGTAGCAATATCACGAAATCTTACACTCGACGTCTATTCCGTCAAATAATACAATAAACAAAACCAAAAAACACCATATCCCCATTACCACATTACATTGCATGCCTCCCCCCCTCCCACGGCCCCGCTTCACTCGACTGTCCACTCTAGCTCATCCCTATACTGTCCAAACCCCTTATGCAAGAGTTAAGCAGCATTTTCACTCTTTCATCCCTTACACTGGTAAACTCTAGAACACCCTTCCTTCGTTTGCATTTCCTCCCGACTTGACCTCTTTCAAGAAGTGTGCATCAAGACACCTCTCCACCCGAAATTGACCTCTCTTTTGGCCACTCTACTTTTGTCTGTTGTGGGAGCGGTGAGTAGCGGGCTTTTTTTCTACAACCTTTTTGTTGCCCTTGAGCCGTCTCCTTAGTTGTAAAAAAATCAAATACAAGGTACATAGGGTAAAAAAAAATTATCAAGTCTATCCCCTAGACTTATATAAAATTCTAGACATTTTCTTACGGCAGACAGGTTGAGAAGGGGTGGTGGTGAAGATGGGTAGAGGAGAAAGAACACAGGGGTGAAAGGGGTAACCATATCAAACCAATGCATTGCAATATACTTTACTATACTGTTTGTCTCGTGTGTAATCTGTAGTTATAAACCCAATCATAAATTCAACTTTTCAGTCAAATAACGAACACACGCAAAAAAAAAATTATCGCTTTACCATTCGCCTCCCCCCATAAGACAGGGTAATGGTGGCTAACGTTTATTTTCGTCGGCTCAGTGTGTGTATACGAAAACTATCGAAACGGTTAACAAAATGGACACAACGGGTTTTGGGGCGTAAAGAGGAAATATGAAGGGACGCGGTTTTTTCATATTTTTCCCCGCGAGTAAAATTTAGAACCAAAAAAAAAAACTTCCAATATAGATTTTTATTTTTATTTTTTTCTGTGTACTTGTTTTAGATAAGAAATTATTATATATCTATTTATCCTTACTTTGAGCTGCTGTACTAAGAGGTGTCTAAAAATTAACACACCTTAATTAACACGAAATTTATATGAAAAGGTGTTCATTAACCTATATATTAAAGAGGAAAAAAAGGTGAGGTACACACACACACACACACACACACACACACACACACACACACACACACACACACACACACACACACACCTCCCCTACACACAGAAACACACCTCCCCTACGCACATACACACACACAATCCCTCCCCCCCCCACACACACACACACATGCAATCCTCCCTCCCCTTAGTACACACACAATCTACACCCACTCCCACTCCCACAAACACACACAGATGGAAATAACAGGAACAAAAAATGAAATAAATAACTAAGAGATGATGAGGCACGATAAAGCTCCTGGAATGATCGAACATAATCGGAAAACCTTAAATAAAACGCGAACAATACACCAGAAACACGAAGCAATAGATTACATACATCATGGGGATTATTATTATTATTACTATTTTTATTAGATCCAGCTGAGAGGAGCGAGCAGAGGAGAGGCGAGAGTGAATGTGTGTGTGAAAATAACAAGGCTCATTGGAATTTGTTGTTACTGTTGAAGGGGTGAGAGAGAGAGAGAGAGAGAGAGAGAGAGAGAGAGAGAGAGAGTGTACAGTAGGGGAAATGAGGGCCATAACAGATTAGACAAAAATATAGAAAAACTATGTAATAATAATCTCTCCCTTCCCTCTCCCTCCGTCTCCTCCTCTCCCTCTCCCTCTCCCTCTCCCTCTCTCTCTCTCTCTCTCACACACACACAAAAGGAAAGGCTGTATTATATTCTCGCGGGTAAAATATTAACAGGCTCCAACAGATTTACCACCGAGAGTCCCCGTTCAAAAAATAAGCGTAATGTACAATACTGGAGGAAATATCTCTCTCCCCTCTCCCCCTCCTCCCCCTCCTCCTCCCCTCACCTGTCCCTACCTCTCCCCACGCACTCTCCCTCTCTCGCGTTCCCCCTTTCCCTCCCTCCCTCTCTCTCTCTCTTCATTCCCGCCGGTATAAAATGTCCATGGACGGGCGGGTTGTATATACACATTCTGGCAGCAACTATATTATGAACCAATATGAAATCGAGACCATTAATATTAAACCCTTCCCTCCGCTGTGCCCCGCCCACATCCTGCCGCCCCCCCACCCTATCGCCCCCCTTTCAACCCTGCTCTTCCCTATATAGAGCTGTACGTTCCCCTTTCATCTGTCCTTTTCTTTTCACCCTCCTCTCGCCCGCCTCCCTTCACCACCTTCCCTACAAAAGTCTGTACACCCCTTTCTCCCTATTCCTTGTTTTTTTTTCTTTTATATTATCCTGTTCTGGCCTCCTTTAACCCCTTTCTTTGTGTAGTCCCATTTTTACCCTTTCCCTTCGTTTCTCTTCCCCTAGTTTATGAAAGTGGTGACGATGGTGGTGAGGGTGGTTGTGCTGGCAGTAATAGTAGTAGTAGTAGTAGTAGTAGTAGTAGTAGTAGTAGTAGTAGTAGTAGTAGTAGTAAGAGAAGGTTCTTATTTTCCAACATGATCATTTCTCTCGCTTTTCATACATCTCTCTTTTCCCGTTAATAATTTCCTCAATGCGTATTTCCTTTCCCCCTTCGTCTCTCCGTCTATTCCACATCCAAACCCTCGTCCTCGTCTTCCTCTCAATCCTTCTCCTTTTCCATGTTCTATTTACCTACGCGGGCTCCCTTTCCTCCCGTAATTAAGCTTCCTCCTCCTTTTCCTCCTCTTCATTTACCTTCCCTCCGGCCCTCCTATGTCCACCCCTTCGCCCTACCTAACAATTCCTCCTCCCTATCCCCTTTCCTCGGAAAACTTATGTCCACCTATTTAACTCTTCATTAATTCCCCCTTCCCTTCCCTTAGCAACCACCCTCCCTTCCTCCCAGCTCTAGCCCCACCCCTCACGCCCCTCGCTCTCCCCTCACCAAGTAAACAAGCACACACGCCCCTCCCCCAGCCCCCCCAGCCAGTATAGAGGGTAATAGGGTGATGCCGCTCATCACACGCGGTATCGGTATTACCCGCGGAATATATCGCTGCGGTAATAGCCTTGGGGGTGTAATTTACAAATTAGGCGATCATTTTAAGCCCTCTTGCCCGGCGGCGGCTGGCGGCGGCTGGGCGGTGGGTGGGTGGGGGACGGAGGGGTGAGGGGGGTGACCTGACCTGCCCCGCCGTGTATTGTGGGCTGGTGTATGGCAGGTGAGCGCCAGGTGAGGGAGTGTGATGTGATGGCTCTCCCTCCCGCCGTCTGCCCAGCTTCCTTCCTCTCCTCCCTCGCCGGGACTCATCTAGAATAACATATCATCTGCTCAAAGTCCACTTAGAATGCGACAGTGGGCGCCGAGCAAATGTGTTTCCTCCGCGCCGCTTTTGTGTGCGGAGAAAAGAGCTATTTGCTTGTTAATGGATCGCATTTCGCGCCAGAAAAAGATGACAAATGAATCTCACATTGCGCACCATGAGGTGAGACGGATGCCTGAGGCGCGATGCTGCCCCGCCCCGGCCTCGCCAGACCCTGGGCGGCGGGGCGTGCCCTAGCCTGGGGCGTTGGGGCGGCGTAAGTGCTGGCGGGCCGCGGCGCGGCGGGCGGGGGCTGCGGCGGACGGGGGCGGCATAAATCCGTCATTGGAGGGAGATCGGTTGCAGAGGTTTGCATCTCAGTTAGGGAGCCGCGGCCTAACCGCCTCGCCGCCCGCCGCGCCATTTTCCACCGCGCTCCGCCGCCTTCCAGAGGTATTCGTTCGCCGGGCCGGAGCGCGGAGGCGGCGGGGCCGAGACTCGGCGGCAGCCCGAGTGATAGCGAGGGGACGCGGCAAAACTGGGCAATCAGCGGCCGGGATCGTCAGGTGTGTAGGATCCCACTACGCGAGCCCCGCTACACGGAACCCCGCGCGACGGACGCCTCGGCCCGGTCCGGCGGACACTTCCCATCACGGGCGTGTCGCTGCGGGTGACGGGCGCCCACACAAGGGCAGCACGGCGCCACGGCGTGCCGTCACCGCCGCCGGTGTGGGGTCATTGCGGCGACATACCAAATCCCATTCCCCGTGATGCTCTCTTATTGGTAAATCTGGGGCGAGCTAATGTTATGTGCCACCCGTTTGAGCGGCCGCCGATGCCACCCGCCGCCACCACCGCAACCTCCGCCCTCTTTACCCGGGCGTCGGGGCCTCGCCGAGCACCCGGCCCGCCCCGCCGCCCACAACAGCCCGGGGCACGACGGTAGCGGGGCGGAGGCAGCGGGGCGGGGCGTGCGGGCGTGGCACGGACGCCGCGATTTTAGGGCGCGGGAGCGAGGGCGCATCACCGTCCCCTCGGGCTCCCCTCGGGCGGGCGGTAATAGCCATCACATCACTGTCGCTGTCACCGCCGCCGCGAGGGGGACGCCGCTCCGGAATAGGCGTTTTGTAAAGCCTTTGTGCGTTATATCTCCTTACACCTTTACGACAGTATCATGCATGGCGCGGCGCTCCCTCTCGTAACTCGTCCCTGGTAATGCCGTCCCTTTCACCCTCTCTCTCTCTCTCTCTCTCTCTCTCTCTCTCTCTCTCTCTCTCTCTCTCTCTCTCTCTCGTACACACACGGTTCATGCCCCGTTCAAGCGCCCTCAACTGGCACTCTCGTCCATCGTATCGCGTCGTAATCGTGTATTGTCAACCGGAGTATTTCAGGGGGACACGAGGAGGAGGAGGAGGAGCAGGGTAAGCGTTCTGTACTGTTGGGGATGGAGGGAGGGAGGGGAGAGGGAGGACAAAGGAAAGGGTGGCGGAGGGAGGAGGAGGGAGTGATAGGTAGAATAAGGGGAAAGGGAAGGGAAGGGAAGGGCTGGCGGGAAAGCGAGTAGAATGGGGTGAGGGTAAGGGAGGTAATGGGTAAGGGGACAGTTGACAGATGGACACGTATAGATGAGTAGGTAAGTAGGGAGGTAGACAGTCAGACGCAGGTAGGTAGGTAAGTAAATGGGTGGGAAGGGAAATAAGAAGGCAGGTAAGAGATGGGTAGGTAGGTAAGGACAGGTAAGTAGGTAAGTAGGAAGGTAAACATAGGTACGAATTAGGTATAGGTAAGGTGGGTGGGTGGACAGGCATGTAGGAATGTAGGTAGGACGTGGGTAAGTACAAATAGGTAAAGAAAGGTAAGTACTATATAGGAAGGTAAAAGTAGGTAAGATGACTGGTAGAAAGGCAGATAGGTAAGTAGATGGATAGGTAACCAAGTAAATAGGTAGTATGTAAGTATGTAGGTAGGAGAGTACGGAAAATGGTAGGTAGGCATGTATGTAGATTGGTAGATAAACTGAAATATAAAAAGAATACTAGAGGCATGTACAGAGAGAGAGAGAGAGAGAGAGAGAGAGAGAGAGAGTGGTGGTGTGAGGTGTGGTAGTGGAGTGGTCAGCGTTACAGGCAATTTCGTGCTGGTGTTATATTGCTGTAATTTGCTGAACGATATTGGTGGAGTGTCAGTGAAGGGAGTGGACTGCCTAACTACCCCGCTATTTATCTGCGTATTCCCTCCCGCCCCATCGTTTTCGCTTTGTGTGTGTGTGTATGTGTGTGTGTGTGTGTGTGTGTGTGTGTGTGTGTGTGTGTGTGTGTGTGTGCGTGTTTGTGTATGTGTGTGTGTGTATATATATATATTTTTATCTATTTTATGGCACACGCGTCCTTTCCTATATACACATGCATCGTTTATCGTCGTTGTTGTTGCTGAATAGTGTTAGTTATTTTTGTGTGTCCGTGTGTGTGTGTGTGTGTGTGTGTGTGTGTGTGTGTGTGTGTGTGTGTGTTTGAGAGTTTTTAGGTGTTAAACCCTTGTCGATATTTTACTATTTTCATGCATTTTTTTATGGTTGTATAGTGTGTGTGTGTGTGTGTGTGTGTGTGTGTGTGTGTGTGTGTGTGTGTGTGTGTGTGTGTGTGTGTGTGTTTTCTTTGAACGTAATGCACCTATATTTTTTCTACATTTCTATTTGAGGCCGTCGCTTTGAAAGATACATAATTAACTAAAATACATATATAATTTTCAAGTTGCAGATAAAGCCTAACAACAGCACAGTGACAGGGAAACAAGCACACAGACCGTTTAGAATACCGTTACTCCTGCGACCGTAATCCAAGCTCTCCCTTATGAACTTCTTAACTGTTTTATGAGTTCGTTGAATTCAACATACTTCACTCACAATTACCTTTTCTCTTGAACTGTTTGCACCACATCATTACCGACAAAGAAAATTAACCCCTTGGATGCGGATTTCCTACAAGAAGACATCACCAAGATAAAAAAAATGGATAAAAAAGTGGCTGCTACAATTCCATGCAGAAAAATGTAAAATCATGCATATTTGTAGAGGATATGCAGTACGCCAATACCACATGGGAAACACCCCACTCTCCACCATAGAGGCAGAGAAGGACCTGAGAGTATGTGTTAACAGGCTACCAATGAAACCCAAATCCTTGCCAATCGCAGCGGATGGGTTAATACGTTGGATGTAGTCATTATCTGGTTAAAAGTGGTTCATGGAGAGTCGTAGAGAACCGGGCCTGGCATACTGATATTGTTAGAACAGATCTCCGGGGAATGGCCTAGCGAGAGAGAGCTAGTAATAAGGCCATTCGAGATTTTGACGCGAAAGTAGCGACAAAACGCTTACATTAACCCAAAAATGTTGAATAAGGGTTACTGCCGCGCCAATGCTGGATAAATAGTAGCTCGCGTAATAGTAGTAATGGTAGTGGCGGAATTATAGTAATCGTGGTGGCCGATGTAGCGGTGGTGGTGGTGATGCTAGTAGTAGTAATAGTAGTAGTAGTAATAGTAGTAGTAATAGTAGTAGTAGTAGTAGTAGTAGTAATAATAGTAGTGGTAGTAGTAGTTTTTTGTTGTTGAAATTATTGTAGTAGTAGTAGTAGTAGTAGTAGTAGTAGTAGTAGTAGTAGTAGTAGTAGTAGTTGTTGTTGTTGTTGTTGTTGTAATTATTGTAGCTGTTGTTGTAATTATTGTAGTTGTTGTTGTTGTAATGATTAAGGCAAATATGAATAAAGTAATAAATGTAGTCTAAGGATAGTTCCAGCCAAATTTCCATACACTTAGGGGGGTGTGTGTGTGTGTGTGTGTGTGTGCGCGTGCATTATGTCCGTGTGTAGGCGCCATGTTCGTGTGTACAGTCGGCAGTAAAACGTTCGTCCGTTACCAAGCGTTTCACACGGATTTGATTTTTTTAAACGCAAATTACACACACACACACACACACACACACACACACACACACACACACACACACCTGGCAGACTACCTTATCACTCCCAATTTCTCGTCTTAACATATTTCAGTGTACCAAAAACGTTTTTCTCAGTGCTTTCCTCTTAGCGTGGTTTAGTGATGCATATAGCGCTGCTCCTTTCCGTCCTTATAGAGTGATCATATAATTGGCAGTGTGCATGGGCGTGGTAGTACTCAAGCCGATTTTGAGTTGTGAATTTTGATGTTCTATTTTTCGTTTATGAGGGGAAGCGACATATCA
Source organism: Eriocheir sinensis (assembly GCF_024679095.1). Lineage (NCBI taxonomy): Eukaryota > Metazoa > Arthropoda > Malacostraca > Decapoda > Varunidae > Eriocheir > Eriocheir sinensis. The sequence goes on along the minus strand of NC_066545.1, from coordinate 5,639,248 downwards.
GATTTTTTTCTGTCTTTTTTTGCCTTTGAGCTACATATACTGCTATTTATACAAGAAAAATGTGTCAGAGGACCGGTCAGCTTATTGTATTCATATTAGTCCTTGTTGAATCTTCAGTACGTTTTATCCTATTCTGATAACGAGACATAAAAAAGACGGTACGTAAGGCATTGTGGTTTTTTTTTTGAGGGGAGGAATTATTGGATGCTTTTTTTGGGGGGGTCATTTTTTTCTTTAGAGGATTTTTTGTGTGGGGGGGGGAGGGGGGAGGGATCATTAAATTTCTCCTATTGTTGTAAGTTCAGTATATTTTCAGTTCATGTTTATCTGAATATTTAGTGATTAATTTGTTCACGTAACTATTGATCTTTATCCAAGTATTATATAATTTATTTTATCCATTCAATCAACAGCTCATTTACTCTATTATCTTACTCATTTTCTTAGTTTAATATCTACTGTATATTTTTTTTCCTCTCTTCACACACAAAAGCTGTTCCTCTCCCTGCACACCTGTCTGTCTGGAGCAGGTTCAGGTGGTATTTACATGACGCCTTCATCGCCTCAATAATTCCAAATATTTTCTTTTCAGACACGCGCCACCACCGCCGGCTCTTTCTTCCGTCACCACCACCACCGCCGCCGCCGCCGTCCGCTGTCACCACAACCACCACCACACACACAAACACACACACACACACCTCCATCACCACACATCATCATCACCCTCTCCGCTGCCGCCGTCACCACCGCCGGCTCTTTCTTCCGTCACCACCGCCGCCGCCGCCGTCCGCTGTCACCACAACCACCACCACACACACACACACACACCTCCATCACCACACATCATCATCACCCTCTCCGCTGCCGCCGTCACCACCGCCGCCGCACCTCCACTACCGTCCTTAATTATCTTCCCGCCAGAGGTAAAAATTGACATTACTCAAGGTAAAAAGGGAATGAAAACCCTAATTCAGTTTTCTCCCGAGGAAAAAACCAACATTTTGTCCACAGAAAAATGTCCTAACCATCTGTTTCCTGCCGGAGAAAAGATGAGCGTAACGCAGCCGCAAGAAAAAAATTAATATGAGTTTTCTAACAATTTAAGGTAAATTATTAAAGATTCATAAAAGAAAGACATGTACGGGACAAGGATTTCGTAATATGAAAAGTTAAAACCACTAAAACTGTCAGCCGGATAAAAGACGACGACGAATGCTAAACCTAAATTGCTCGGTACATAATTATATTCGTTTTTTTTTTTTTTTTACAGTAAGAGGAAGGGGAACACGGGCAAACCAGCAATAACGATTGCAACGTGTTGTTCTTTAAATCAAAAGAGGGAGATGCCAATGATATGTCAAACTTGATCCCTATCTCTTTGAGTCCTACAGATAACAGCAAACACAGAGGAAGGGAGGTTGTCCCAGAATTTATCAATGAAAGCGTCGTGGAGAAAAACAGAAAGAGAACACCGTGGAATATGCTTTTCGGCGCCCGTCATGCTTTGATGTGCCGCTTCACTGACACTTCCACATTTCTGCTCTACACATTGGGCCTAAATACACGCACACCTACGCCAGTTCTGAAGACGATCAAAAATCAAACAAAATAAACATTGATTTTACTGATCACAGATCTAAAAAAAATTCCTGCCCACTATGGGACAGAAGTTAATCAACAAATCATGTAAAAATTGTATTTACAGTAATGATAGTGACAGCTATTATCATAATGGTGATACTAATAATAGAAAGTATAAGAATATGAATATTAATGATAATAGGAATAAGAATATCATTAATAATATAATGAGATACAATTACCGCTACAATTACGATTAATACGTATTACTACTACTACTGCTACTATTAGTAAACTACCGTTACTGCGACTAATAATAATAATAATAATAATAATAATAATAATAATAATAATAATAATAATAATAATAATAATAATATAATAGTAATAGTAATAGTAATAATAATAGTAATAGTAATAATAATAGTAATAGTAATAATAATAATAATAATAATAATAATAATAATAATAATAATTATTATTATTATTATTATTATTATTATTATTATTATTATACCAATATTAATAACATTATTAATAATAACAACAGCAACAACAACAACAACAACAACAACAACAACAACAACAACAATAATAATAATAATAATAATAATAATAATAATAATAATAATAACAACAGGCAGAAGAAGAAGAAGAACAAGAACAAGAAAAACAAGAACAAGAACAAGAACAAGAAGAACAAGAACAAGAGGAGCAAGGACAAGAATAAGTTAAGATCAAAACACACACCAGCAAAAAATCAAAAAAATCTAACCAAACCCCGCACACAAAACCCATCGAGGCGGCCGAGGACGAGGAGACAGATGGGCGGAGACAGGTTAATGAGGCGCCAAGACAGGTAAACACGTGACCACAGGTAAGTCGCCGAACAACCCCCCTACCCCCCCATTACCTCATTCCCTCCAGCCCCTCACCACCCTATATCCCTTACCCCCCCAACCCCTCCTACACCCCGCCAAGCCCTCAACACGTCATTAAGCTCATTCTAATCACTGTCTGCTAAGTAATTCGCTCCTCACCTCCCATTTTCTCTTCCTACTTAGCGAAAATGTGGCCTTAATAACATCCAGTAAATTAAGCTTTTTTTTATATATTGCTTTCTCGCTTATTAGCCTCGTCGCCATTATTCACAATTTCGCACCACTATTACCAGTCATTCCAAATTAGCTCATTACGCACCTTTCTTTAATTACACCTCCAGGTAATGGCAGGTATATCACATCACTCACGCCGAGATTACTTCTGCGCCGCCGCCCTCCCCACTCACGCCCGCACGCCCTCACACGCCCTCCACGCCCTCCACCCAAAATCCACCCACCCACCGTACGCATCATCTTCATTCTTCTTACTCTTTCTCTTACTCTTCCTTCTCCTCCTCGACTTCTTTTTCCTTCCTTCATATCTTGCTTCAACTCATTATTCTATTTTTACATTTGGTACTATTATTAATCATCTATTCTGCGTTATTTTTCTCCCTCTCCCTCTCTCTCTCTCTCTCTCTCTCTCTCTCTCTCTCTCTCTCTCTCTCTCATGTTCCACAGTTCCATTAGGTTCCCTCTACATATTTCCCCTCTTCCTCCCTTCCCCTCTTTCTCACTCTCCCTCCCTCCCTTTTTCTCACACCTTCGATCTCTCCCCTAACCCTCTGCTTCACACCTTTCCTCTCCCCTGTGTGTGTGTGTGTGTGTGTGTGTGTGTGTGTGTGTGTGTGTGTGTGTGTGTGTGTGTGTGTGTGTGTGTGTGTGTGTGTGTGTACCTTTCTTCCCTCTCTCTCTCTCTCTCTCTCTCTCTCTCTCTCTCTCTCTCTCTCTCTCTCTCTCTCTCTCTCTCTCTCTCTCTCTCTCTCTCTCTCCTCCATACACACACACATCGCACGGTTTAATAATCCTCTCCTGTACCCCTTTTGTCTTCCCCTATTACCTCCTCCCATCTCCTTACCCCCTCGCGCTCATCTCTCAGGTTTCCCTCCTCCCACCATTCACTCCTCGCACCTCTCCCCTCTCCCTCACTCTCTCCCTCCCTCTCTCAACTCATCACGGGCCATTCATCTCTCTCAGGTGAGGGATAACACAACAACCACCACCCTCCCCTCACCTTGCCTTACCTTTCCCCTCTCCTTACCCTCCCCTCACTTCCCTGCCGTCCCTCCCCGCCTCCCTTCACACATGCCTCCAACGAAAAACTTTCCCAGAATACCCTCCGTGCATGCAGGCCGCTAAACAGACACACAGACGCACGGAACACACACACAACAGACAGACACACACCCCTCGGCGCCATCAGGTCACCATAAATACGGCAATCCAATTATTTTTCTCGTCCTCCCTCAAGTTCGACGTTAAGGCGGGTCTCAGATTCTCAGCGCACTTAGAAACTTTAAAAATCGGAAACGCAGCCCCGCGGAACAATCCCACCGGCTCTAAACCCGCTCCGGCGCGCCCCCTCCTCCCTCCGGTCACCATAAATACAGCAGTCCAATTATTTTCCCTCCGCGTTAAGTGCAGTTTTAAGGTGCGTCTTGGAACACCGCGAAGGAGAGGGACAGGGAGGGGAGAGGGCGGAAGAAAAGCCTGAAAGGAAGGGTGGTGGCGGGGGTAATGGTGGTGGGGGTGTTGAAGAGGAAGAAAGGAAAAGAAGGACACGGAGAGAAAGGAAACAGAGATAAGGAAAGAAAGCGAGGAGAAGGCGAGGCAAGAATCTGGTGCAAAATAGCGTGCCGGGGGCCAAACACGCCATCCCCGGCCCATTATGAATCGCCATTCCGCCTCAAAACCATTTAGCGCCCCAATAAGGCTCCGGCTGCAGCTTCCTTAGGGTCGAGGCGAGGCAGGGCCGCCGCGAGCCCCTGACCCTTACGAGCGGGGCGTGAAGGGGCCGATAATGATTACCGGTAGTTGGGAAAGCACTGCTGCCCGCCATCCCCCTTGTCTCGTAGAAATAGATGATGTACGAGGCTCCCGCAATGAGTTTTGGCCGGGCAAAGAAAGCGCAGCGGGAAGAAACGCGTGACATGGACCTAACCCGCTCTTTAGTCCCCCTGCCACCCCTCTTTGGGCCTTACGGGGTCGTGCGTGTAAGGGTGAGAGTGCTCGTGAGGTGGCGTGCATGTGGGTTAGCGTCCTGGTGCCTCGGGAGTGGTGTGAGTAGTTTTTAGTCTGGTTGAGGCGGGCTGCTCAGAGTAATCTTCTAACACGGCCGATTTGGTGCCGCTTATTGTGGCACGCTAAGATTGAATTACCCCCAAATCGGCCGCTCCTCGATAATTAGAACAGGAAGCAAGATGTGCCAAGTTACAAAGACCCGCTCGCTCGCTCCCTCTTACTCTCCCATCCTCTCTCCTGCCCCCCGCCTCCTCCTCCTCCTCTTCCTCTTCCAGCCCTCATTATCTGGATTAAGAAGGATGGCATCTCCTTCACTCACTCGCCCTCTTCTTCCCTCTTTCTTTCTTCCTCTTACTCCTTTCTTCTTCATTCACGCCTTGACTAGCTCTCTCTCTCTCTCTCTCTCTCTCTCTCTCTCTCTCTCTCTCTCTCTCTCTCTCTCTCTCTCTCTCTCTCTCTCTCTCTCTCTCTCTCTCTCTCTCTCTCTTTTTACCTGATCTTTTTATACACCTTTCTTCACCTTTTTCTCTCTTCCCGTCCCGCCCCCTCTCCCTCTCCTCTCTCTCTCGTGTTCTTTTATCCCTTGCTTCTTGCTTCCTTCAGTTACTGGCTATTGTTCTCAAGACTGCTCTCTCTCTCTCTCTCTCTCTCTCTCTCTCTCTCTCTCTCTCTCTCTCTCTCTCTCTCTCTCTCTCTCTCTCTCTCTCTCATGCATAAACACATACACATAGAGGGAGAAGAGAAGGAGATAGAGGGAGGGAGAAGAGGACGAGAGAGAAAGGGAGGGAGAGGGAGGGAGAGCGAGGGTGAGAGAAGACTAAGTACTCGTTGGCTGAAATCTGAGGCGTAATCAATACACAAATATTCCAGTGCGAGAAAAATACGTAAAATTCCCAGCTGCGGCGATCACAACACGACCATCCATCAGGGCTCTAAAGTCTCCTTCACTCTACCTGCGGCCCGTAAATCCCTTCCCTATAAGTGGCCAGGTGTGTGTGTGTGTTTGTTTCTGTGCGTCAGGTTTGAAGTTCACTGGCGAAGATGGAGTGTATGTTTAAAGGTTTAATTCTTTTTTGGAATCGTTTTTGCTTTGCTATGTGTGATTAAGATTGTGTAGATGTATTTTTTCGTATTGTCGATAAGTATATATCTATCTATTTAAGGAGACAGGATAGTGTATGTGAATGTGATGATGGATAATGTGGGTGTTTTGGTAAATAACTATATCTATCTATCTACCAATCTATCTACCTATATCTATGGGGACAGGGTAATGGATGTACAGGTGGTATAGATAATGTAGGTGTTGTGGTAAATATCTATGTCTATATATATGAGGACAGGTTGGTGATGGATAGAGGAGTGGTATAGAAAAGTGTGGATATTCTGATGATCTTAACAAACATTCATTCATTCCCTTCAAAGGACCAGCTTAGGACAGGTATCTTTGTTTGAAATTCACTAGTAGAGGTAACACACACAAATGGATATAAAGTGAAAGAAATAGTAAGCATAACAGTAGTAGATGTGACAGTTACGGTTCAGTGACAAGTAAACTGCGTCTTGTTTTAAAAAAAAGGTAAACTCAACAAACCAGAGAAAAGGTGAAGGTAGGCGACAGTAACATTATACAGGCTCATCACCTCGGTGCTCATATCCGTAACGTAATCATTATGGGGTGCGCACGTAGAGAACATAGCCACTTTTACCCAAAAATAAATAAACTAAACCTAAAAAATAAATGAATGGAAATTATATGGGTGAGAATATTAAATAAAGACGTTAATAAGCAAATAAATGAACGAATAGTTAGGTAAAAAATAAATAAGAATAAATGAATAAAAGGAAAGTATTGATAAATATATAGAAAACATTACCGACAAAAAGAGAAGGAAACGGCTCAAAACAGCTTTCCTTTAAAAATAGATAAACGCATAAAAAAACGCCCTTTGCCTCCCACTTAGATAATGGAAGGAGGAGGAGGAGGAGGCAGGGAGAGGAAGAGGAGGAGAGGAGGGAAGAGGAGGAGAGGAGGGAAGAGGAGGAGAGTTGGTGGAGAGCTCTAAAGAGAAAGACATAGAGGAAAGAAAAAGCAAGAAGAAAGAGAATGAGATACCAAAAACGGGGAGTAAAAGAGAAGAGGGGGAAACGATGAAGAGAGTGGCGTAGCAAAGCAGAACTGAGATGTATGGGAGAAAATGGAAGAGGGAAAAGGAGGAAAGGGGAGGCAGAAAGGAGGAAAAAATAGAAAAATAAAGAATAAAAAACAAAATAAAAATAAGGCAAGGGAGATGTGAGAATAGGTGAGGAAAAAAGATTAGAGGAAAAAAGTTAGGTGTGTAGAAGAGGGGAAAAAATAAAGAACAGGAATATTATATGAAACGAAAAACGAAAGGAAGAGAAAAAGAGGAGAAGAAAAATGGATGCAAGAAAAAGCAACAGAAAAATACAGATGAATAATAATACAGACCTACCTACCAGCCGCTACCACCACCACCTCCACCACATCCACCACCACCACCACCACCACCACTATTACCACCAACAACAACAATAACAAAACCTGCAACACACTTACCACTATCACCACTAAACCACCAACACCATCACCACCACCACCTCCACCACATCCACCACCACAATCACCTCCACCACCACCACCACCATGAAAACCACCACCAAAAACAACCAAACCTGCAACACAATCACCACCATCACCACTAAACCACCAACACCATCACCACAATCATCACCACCACCACCATCACCACCAGCAACAACAAAACCTGCAACAAAACCACCACTATCATCACTAAACCACCACCCACAACCACCCACCACCACCACCACCGCCACAGCTATATACCTTTTACCTGCTACCTGTCTGCTATACCTGCCTGCTTGTCCCACCTGGTGTCGGCGGGAAATATGGCTTAAACCCGTGTTGTAGCCTCCTTACAAGCCGCCGCCACCACCGCCGCCACCACCTGCTCACCACACTCCACTCACACGTTCAATTCTCAATAACCGTAACTCCCGCCTCGTTTTTATACTCCTGCTCCTCCTTCCACTCCACTCCACCCGACTCCACTCGACCACTCGTTTGCTCCGGTCTCCTCTACTCCTGTTCTCCGTCCCTTTTGTTTTTATGTTACTCCTACCTACTATTTTGCCTTGTTTTCTCTCCTTTCCTCTTACTCCCCTCCGTTTTTTCCTTCCCCCTTCTCTTTCTCTCTCCTTCCCTCCCTCTATTTCTCTTTCTCCCATTCTTCTTCTCCCTTCTTCTCTTTCTCAACTGCTCTCTTCCTCTTCTTTTTCTTCGTGCTTCTCTGCCTGATACTACCACATTTTCTTTCTCTTCCTCGTTCTCTTCTTTAAATTATTGCTTCGTTATTGTCCATCTTACCTTGTACTTCCAATAATAAAAGTTTCCTTCCTTATTAAATATCCTAAGTATTCAACCTTTCTTTTCCATTGTTAATACTCTCTCTCTCTCTCTCTCTCTCTCTCTCTCTCTCTCTCTCTCAAAGTTCTGCCCGCCCCGCAAGCACAATCTAAACACCTTTACGCCACCAACAGCGATGCTCACTTGTTTTCTGAGGTGAGAACGACCGAGTTTCCGCGAACTATAGTTTTCTGAATTTACGGCTTGGTCTCGCCTTACACGGGAGGGGGGGAGGGGGCGGTGGTGGTGGTGCGAGGGGCGGAGGAATAGTGGTGGTGGTGGTTGTGGTGGTATGTGGTAGTGGTTGTGGTAGTCTTCGTGGTGTTCATGAGTGGATGATGATGATGATGGTGTTAGTATTAGCAGGTGGATGGTAGAGGTAGTGGTGAACTAAAAGTGGGTGGTGGTGATGGTGGAAGTGGAAGGTTGCAATGGTAGTGATGGTGGTAGTAGTGGTGAGGGGAAGGGAGAGAATGAATATGTGTGTGTGGTGGTGATGGCTGTGGTGGTGGTGGTGGTGGTGATGGTCGTGGTCGTGGTGGTGGTGGTGGTGGTGATGGCTATGGTCGTGGTCGTGGTGGTGGTGGTGGTGGTCGTGGTGATGGCTATGGTGGTGGTGGTGGAGGTAGTAAGGATAATGAGTTTTCTTTAAATATATATCGCTACTGACATGAACCCAAATTATTATCATTATTATTATTATTATTATTATTATTATTATTATTATTATTATTATTATTATTATCATCACCATTATCATTACTTCTACTGTCATTATATTATCCCTCCCTCTCTTCTCCTCCTCCTGTTACCTCTCTTTCCCCTCCTACTCTTCCGGCACTTCCTCGCCCTCATCACCATCACCACCATCATCACCGTCACCACCATCCTCATCACCATCAACATGTTTAAAGGTAAGAGGGTAAAAACTGCCAAAATTCCTCTAAATACTTTTCGTCCTGACACTCTCCAAATTTTCCTTTTCCTCCATTATACCGCAACGAAGCACAAAAAAAGAGCCTCAATGTTTTTCCTCCTTTCTCTCCCGGCAAGGTGGAGGAGGAGGAAAGGGTTTAGAATGGCCGAGGGGAGGAGGAAAAATGATAAGGAGAAAAAGAGAATTGGGATTAAGAGGATGAGGAGAGGAGAAGAGGAGGAGGGAGAAAGCAAAGCAAAACGATGTGGAGGAAGAAAGAAAGGAAAGAAGTTGAGTTGAAGAAGGGAGGAGCGAAAACAAGGAAAAGTAAAAGGAGGTAAAAAAAAATAGAAGAGAGGAAGGGAAAAAGGAGAGAAGGAGGAAAAAAAGACAGATGGGAAAGTTGGAATCAATGGAAAAAAAAGGAGAGGCCGAGAGAATGAAGAAACGTAATAAGTGGATAAGTGGAAAACGGAAAGAAAGGGAAGAGAAAAAAAGGAAGACACGGAGGATAGCTGAAAGAAAACGAGGGAAAAAAAAACAAGAACAGGATAAAGTTTCAAGAAGATGCAGAGTAAAACAAAGCTAAGAAAACATAAAAAGAAAACAGAGAAGACAAAGGAAAGTGAACAAAAAGAAAAAAAGAAAATGCAGTAATAAAATGGAAAAGGTTATAAAATTTCAAAATAATTCAACGTAAAACAAATAAAAAAATTAAAAAACAGGTAAAGAAAAAGAGAAAACAGAGAAAGAGAAAACAAAGAAGACAGAAGGAAGAGAAACGAAGCAAGAAAAAAAAACACAATGCAGAAATAAACAGGAGGATGAAGTTTCAAAAAAAGAGAAGCAGAGGCGAGTAGAGAGAGAGAGGGTGAGGGAGAGAGAGAGAGGAAAAAAGAGAGGGAGGAGGGAAGCATCAGGGAGGGAGAGAGAGGGGAGTAAGAGTAAGGAAGGTGAGAATTGGACCATATTTCCAGGTGAGCCGAGGCCATCAGGGCAACACGCTATCAGTGGGCAGGTAAACACGTACACCTCCTCCTCCTCCTCCTCCTCCTCCTCCTCCATCACCACCACTACCACCTTACCTGTGCACTAACCCCACTCCTACCTTCCCTGGCCTTCCGCTACCACCATCACCACAAACACAACCACCACCTTACCTGAACACGGCCCCCTCCCCTTCTACCTGGTCTACTACTACCACCACCACCACCACCACCACCTTACCTGAACACCACCCTCTACCTACTACTACCCTACCACTACCTCCATTTCCACCTCCACCACCATACAACAACCACCTTAAGTGAACACCACCCCTCTCTCCCTCCCTACTGTTACCCCCACCTGCACCACCTTACCTGAACACTGCCATCACCCTTCTACCTAGCTCACTACCTCCACCCTTCCTGACCAATGCTGTCTTCCTCCAACCCTCCCTTCTCTTCCATTTATCCTTTTTTTTCCCTCTCCCTTCCTCTTACCTCTACTTTTTCTCTCAGTCGTCCCCCCCTTACCGTCCTTCCTCCCTTAGTCTAATCTCTTTACCTTTCTTCCCTCTCAATCTTACCTACTTAATCTTTTTGCCTTTCCCTCAGTCTTCTTCCCTTACCTTTCCTTCCTCACTCAAGCTTCTCCCCTTACCTTTTCTCTCTCACTTAATCTTCTACCCCTTACCTTCCCTCTCTATCGTCTCTCCTTACCTTCCCTCCCTCCCACATTTATATCCTCCTTACCTTTCCTCCCTCCCTCAATCTAGTCTTGTTACCTTCCCTCCCTAAATCATAGTCTCCCTTCCTCTCTCAATCTTTTCCCCCATGCCTTCCCTCCCTTCCTCTCTCTCCCTCAATCATCCTCTCCTGTTTCTCTCTTCCCTGAATCTTCTCCCTCTCTTAATTCATCTCCCTTCCGTTCCCTTCCTTTCTCCCTCCTTCCTTCAGTCTATTTCATGATTCTCCTCCCTTTCTCCTTCCTTTCCTTCGTTATTGTATTCCCTTTACTTTCCCTCCCTCCTTTTCCTTACCTTTCCTACCTCTAACCGCTCATTCCTCCCTCCCTCCAGCTTCTTATCCTTTTTACTTTCCCTCCATTCGTCATTTTACCTCCATGACTTACTTTCCCTTCATGAATCTTCTGCTCCTTTTCGTTTTTCTTTCCCTCTCTCACACCTTTAATTTCTCTATTTTGTCTATTTTCATTTCCTATCTGCCAAAATCCTATCCCCCTTTATACATGTTCCTTCACTTCCTCCCTTAATCTCCTCCCTTTACCTTCCCTCCCTTTCTTCCAAACTCAATCCTTTCCCCGTCGCCTTATTTTTCCTCCCTCTTTTTTTTTACCTCCTCCTGCTCCTCCTCCCCCTTGCCTACTTTTCCTCCCTCCCTCCCTCAACGTTACCCCTATTAACTTTTCCTTCCCCCTATATTTTCCCTATTACCTTTCCTCTCTCCATTCTCAAATGTTCCCTCCTTGCCCTTTCCTCCCCCCTCCCTCTATTATCTCACCCTTACTTCCATCCCTTCCTCTTTACCTTGAATCCAACCCCTCTTAACTCTCCTCCTTAACCCTCCCCTATTATCACTACTACCTTCCATCTCCCCCTTCCCTCCTTTTTTTTGGGGGGGGGGTGGCTGAGTGATTAGCGTGCTGGCGCGGTGACCTGGAGGACCCGGGTTCAAGTGCCCCCCGCCTCTGCAAACTGCAATGTTTCAGTCATCGTCAAATGGCCTAAGTCTTAAGACATGCTGGCACAATGAGAGGATCAATTGTAGCTACGGGGGCAACACGAGTCAAACAAGAATGGCGCCACTATAGAACACTTGCCCCCGCCACTAACGGCATGGGGCCGACTAACAGGCTCCCTCATCAAAACTTAACGTCGCTACAGGCCAAACGAAAATAATATCTCTCCACTCTACTACTTTGCCACTCCCTTCCTTCTCTCACTCCCCCCCAACACTCTTCCCTTTTCTCACTCTATCCAATCTACCTCTTTTTCTCCATCCACTCCTACTTCACTTTACAACACCAAACACTACTCCACCTTTGCCACCCTCCTCCCTCTCCTAACTCACCTTCTTTATTCTTTCCCTGCCTCCCTCCCTTCATCCTTCCATTCCTAGCCCACTTTACAAAACCCAAGACTACTCCTCCCTTACCCTCTATCTTACTCTCTTTCCTCCGCCCCCTCTGCCTCTCCTTACCTCCCTTCCTTCGGTCCAGTCTCTTTCCTTGTGCAAATTGGACAAAGCTACATCACTATTCCCACTTTTTACTTTTTATATTTCTTTTCTATTATTATTAATTTTTTTATTATTATTATTATCAGTGTCATTGCCGTCTACTTAAATAGTTCTAAGGTAATTTTCTAGCTTTCTTTTTAGTCATACATCTCTCTCTCTCTCTCTCTCTCTCTCTCTCTCTCTCTCTCTCTCTCTCTCTCTCTCTCTACCAATCCTCTGGTAATGACATAATCCCAACACTTCTTTCCTCCCACTCTTCCCTCTCCCCTCTCTCCGCCTGCCCTTCCCTCTTTCACCCTCTCCTCTCCCCCTCTCCAGTGCCTTTAATTCTTCCTCCCCCCTTTCTCCTCTTCTCCTTCCCTCATGCTTCATTTTCACTTCTCTTCCATCGAGTACTCATCCTCTCCCTCCTTTCCTCCCTTCATTCCCCCTCATCTTATCCATCTACCTCTCTCCCTTCCTCTCTCACACCCACACATTCTTCCTCTTACTCCTCCATATGTCAACTCTCACGCCTCCTCCTCTTCTTCCTCCTCCTTCTCCTCCTCCTCCTCTTCCTCCTCCTCTAACTGATGAAACTCGAGTAGATTGCTTGCTGGATGACTATAAAAGGGAGGACAGAGTGCTGAGGAAAATAACGCAACTAAAGATTAGAAAGAACTAGCAAGAGGAAGACAAGACACAACAATGGGAAGGAGGACAATGAAGAAAAGAAGGAAATAATGGTTGGGCATAAAAGGTACTGTCCGTAGATCTCTCTTAAGCGAAGGAAACGGAGTGCAGTGAGTTCATGAATCGTCGCTTAAACTTAAGTAAGTCTTGGGGCTGAGTTTGCGAGATTTCACTATCACAATGGAAGTAATTACATATAGGAATCCTTCGTTTATGCCTTAATTTTTGTTATTGATTAGAGTATTAAGACTTCTGTTGGTTCTTATACAAACTCTTCCACCTTTTCTAATTATCATCATTACTTTTAAATCAGTCACCTAGGACTACCCACATGCTGTCCTGAAGACCACCTATCAACCCGGACTCTAGATTCTCTCCCTAAAATGAAGAATCAAGGATGAGCTCCGGAGGACAGCAAGAGCCAAGCAAGATGGCGCCACTATAAACACCTCCTTTTGCCAAAACAGGCTAAGAACGACCGTCAAGCCCCACCAAGTAAGCATACCGGCGCCATTGGCAGAACATAAAGAAACATCATTGCAAGTTTTTGTTCGTTTTTTTTCATTTATATATTTTTTTCTTGCTTCTCTCTTTTTCGCGCCTTACTTATACTAATCCTCCTCCCCCTCCTCCTCCAATTCATTCATCCCTTATTGTACTCTCTCCTCCTCCTCTTCCTCTTTTTTTTGTCAATGGAACTCTTAATCATCATATAACGCAACTTATTAGTCAATCCCAACATACATTTATACTTAACCGGAAACGAACGCTGCCAATACCGAAAAAAAAACCAAAAGCAAAACCAAAAACGAGTCAATATTAATTAGCCCGCTCCAAAAAAGGACATAAACCTGTTCAACGCGGCATTAAACCTTGTATTAGAAAATTATGAAAAGCCGATAAAAACTAATTGACGCCGGTGGCCAAAAAAAACAAGCTAGGCAAAAAAAAATAATAATAATGATAAAAGAGCTTTCCCGGAGTGTGTGTCGGCTAGTGGTCTTGTAAAACTAACGTCCACACAAACCTCATTTTCCGGGGCGCGGCGTGAAGGGTGGTGACGTGACGGGGAGCAAAACATTATTACCAACACAAAAAAAGACATTAATTTTTTTTGGGGGGGAAGAGAAGGAGGGAAGGGGAAGGAAAGGGGGGCAGTGAAGTGAGAGTTGATTGAACAATTTTTTTGGTGGTGGTAGAAGTGGTGTAGTAGTAGTAGTAGTAGTAGTAGTAGTAGTAGTAGTAGTAGTAGTAGTAGTAGTAGTAGTAGTAGTAGTAGTAGTAGTAGTAGTAGTAGTAGTAGTAGTAGTAGTAGTAGCAGCAGCAGCAGTAGTAGTAGTAGTAGTAGTAGTAGTAGTAGTAGTAGCAGCAGTAGTAGTATAGTCTATCCACCTCGGGTTGAACCCAGAAGCCCCTCCCCACAGGCGATATAGGAAGGGCATAGCCGCTCTAGCGTTGCTGGTGATGGGCAGCTTAGCCAATTTGGTTTGGGTGAAACCTGTTGGAGAGCGGACACTCTACAGGGCTTCCTCAATTTACCAAAATTTCTTCATATTATGTGTAATGCGCGAAATACATCAACAAAAAAGAATCGTGGATACATTTGCTATCACCTAACTTAAAAATGTAATGGGTATCGGTAATCGTGGAGCAGATATTGGGTGAGGGAATGAACATTCCAAAACAGCCTGAGTGACAGAAGGAGCAGAATAGGTCAGATAGGATCGCCCACCATCACCAATGAAACTCAACTACCCCTCCCCCTCATGCTATTTATATATATATATATATATATATATATATATATATATATATATATATATATATATATATATATATATATATATATATATATATATATATATGCGCCGGGGCGAGCCCCGCCAAGGTGACGCTCAGCCTCAAGCTGAGGGGAGGGTGTTGGCGCACCACCTCGCGGAAGGTGGCCGTCTTCACCTTCCAGGAGGCGTCCGGCCACGCCTCTTCCCATGCCCTGCTGGACCTGGAGTACCTCTTCAGGTGCAGCAGCAAGCCAGGTGCCAGCGACATGCAGGTCAAAATCTGCGTGGCGCTGCGCCGCGGCGGGAAACGCGTGGCCCGCGCCGATCTGGAAGAATTTCTCGGCCAGCTGCTGCAAGGTGGCCGCCCTGACTCTTTCTTCCTGTACATACACGAAGAAAAAGTCGCTCTCCTGCAGGCCAATCAGCCAATCTCGTACCCAGCTACGGAATGGCTTTTTGAAGGCGAGGCACGAGGCATGCATACGGGGGTCAAGGCTGAGGCTCACGAAGATAATGGTGATACTGACGAACTGGAAGAATGCAATGATGAATACCACAAAGAATGGAAGGCTTACCTCGAGAAGGTATTCTCTGTCGAAGATGAAGATGAAACTGACGAAGTGAAAAACTTCAATGACGACAACTATGAAGAAAGGAAGGCTTACCTCGAAGAGGTATTTGCCGTTGATGATAATGAAGCTGCAGACGAGGCGACCTGCGAGTTGGAGGAAGCCTCTGGTTATGATGCTGTTAAATTGGAAGACGATAATGATGACTACAACAAAGAATGGAAGGCTTATCTCGAAGAGGTATTTGCCGTTGAAAATGATGATGAAGCAAAAGGCGAGGCGACCTCAGAGGTGGAGGAAGCCTCTTGTGAGGGAAAGGAAGCAGCAGGCGAGACGACCTCAGAGGTGGAGGAAGCCTCTGGTGGAAAGGAAGCAGCAGGCGAGACGACCTCAGAGGTGGAGGAAGCCTCTGGTGGAAAGGAAGCAGCAGGCGAGACGACCTCAGAGGTGGAGGAAGCCTCTGGTAAAGGAAAGGAGCTAGACACGAGGTGACCTCCGAGTTGCGGGAAGCCTCTGGTGAAGGAAAGGAGCTGGCCACGAGGTGACCTCCGAGTTGCGGGAAGCCTCTGGTGAAGGAAAGGAGCTGGCCACGAGGTGACCTCCGAGTTGCGGGAAGCCTCTGGTGAAGGAAAGGAGCTAGACACGAGGTGACCTCCGAGTTGCGGGAAGCCTCTGGTGAAGGAAAGGAGCTGGCCACGAGGTGACCTCCGAGTTGCGGGAAGCCTCTGGTGAAGGAAAGGAGCTGGCCACGAGGTGACCTCCGAGTTGCGGGAAGCCTCTGGTGAAGGAAAGGAGCTAGACACGAGGTGACCTCCGAGTTACGGGAAGCCTCTGGTAAAGGAAAGGAGCTAGACACGAGGTGACCTCCGAGTTGCGGGAAGCCTCTGGTGAAGGAAAGGAGCTGGCCACGAGGTGACCTCCGAGTTACGGGAAGCCTCTGGTGAAGGAAAGGAGCTGGCCACGAGGTGACCTCCGAGTTGCGGGAAGCCTCTGGTGAAGGAAAGGAGCTGGCCACGAGGTGACCTCCGAGTTGCGGGAAGCCTCTGGTGAAGGAAAGTAGATAGACACTAGGAGACCTCAGAGTTCCTGGTAGCCTCTGGTGAAGGAAAGGAGCTAGACACGAGGTGACCTCCGAGTTGCGGGAAGCCTCTGGTGAAGGAAAGGAGCTGGCCACGAGGTGACCTCCGAGTTGCGGGAAGCCTCTGGTGAAGGAAAGGAGCTAGACACGAGGTGACCTCCGAGTTGCGGGAAGCCTCTGGTGAAGGAAAGGAGCTAGACACGAGGTGACCTCCGAGTTACGGGAAGCCTCTGGTGAAGGAAAGGAGCTGGCCACGAGGTGACCTCCGAGTTGCGGGAAGCCTCTGGTGGCACCATTACTATCGTGTATCTTATATTTTCGTTTCTTATTGTCTAGACATTATGTTATTGTTGTACTTGTCAAACACTGCACTTCCTTTATCATTGTACCAGTAATGAAACCACTACTACTGCCACTACTACTACTGCAACAAAAACTACTATAGTCTTTCCACCTCGGGTTGAACCCAGAAACCCCTCCTTTTTTTTAGAAGAGGAGGGGGAAGAAGAGAGGGGGGGAGAGGAAGAGCAAGTACGAAGAGAAGGACAGTAGAAGTAGACAGACGGTGGGCGGCCACCTTGCATGCGGTTAAGAGGTTAAATATTTGGATGTTGTGCTAAATTGTGTTAAGGTAGTTTCAGGGTGTTGTTAGGAGTTGTTGTTGTAAATGGTGATGGTGGTTTTCATAGTTGTGTTTGTGGAGTGTCTAAGAGGTAAGTGTTAACTAGCTAAGTGACTGAATCGAGAATTTTAATGGAAAAGTGGGTCTGGCAGTGTCTGGAGATGTTGCAGACTTCTGGGAAAGGCTGCGTGATAGTGACGTGTATTTTGCTGGTTGTTGAGGAGAGTTTCTACAGTGCGAATATCTTCACCTGAAGGCAGAGAAAATTTGGAACAGATTATCAACCTTAGATATCCGCACTGTAGAAACTCTCCTCAACAACAAGCAAAATACACGTCACTATCACGTAGCCTTTCCCAGAAGTCTGCAACATCTCCAGACACTGCCAGACCCACTTTTCCATTAAAATCCCCGATTCAGTCACTTAGCTAGATAGACTATACCCTCACTAGATAGACTATACCCCCACCCTCGTCACCGTAGGGCACTGCACCTCCCACTTCACTAGCCAGCCAATCCCACATATTTAGGTGGAGTCAGTAGGAGGACAGCAGGCGGGGCTTCTGGGGTCAACTCGAAGCAAATGGACTATAGTAGTAGTAGTAGTAGTAGTAGTAGTAGTAGTAGTAGTAATAATGGTGATGGTGGTGGTGATGGTAGTTGTTCTCATGAGGTAATAGTGATGGTAGTGTAGAGGAGAAAATAAAAATAAATAAAAATATATCTATATGTCTCTTTCTGTCTGTGTTTATCTGTGTCTGCGTCTTCCTGATTTCCATTCAGTCTCTCAGTTAGTAAATGATTCTATCGGCAAGTGTGTGTCTGTTTGTATGTATGGATGTATGGATGGATCATCTAAGAACAATTACACACACGTTCCCTATCCTCTTTCCCTCTTTTCTTTCTTTTTCCTCCCTCGCAGACTTACCGACGCATGCAGAAGGAAGGCGCCACTGCATTACACACACAGCGAGATCTTCCACGTACTCACCTCTGTAAATAGAAAAACAAGGAATATTATGAAAGATTGCTATTGTTATAGTATGTTAAAGTATTGTTAATTGTATTGTTGTTGTATGTCAAAGCTTCCAAGATTAAGGTTGTTCATCCATGTTTTAGAGTAGAGATTATGTTCATCCATGTTTTAGAGTAGAGATTAAAGGAAGAATGACTTGAGAAGAAGAATAAGGAGATTGTTATAGAAAAGAGGATTATGAAAGAGAGGAGTTATTGTAGGGCAGCTTTGTTAGCTATCAGGTAGTGTAGATAGCTAGAGGGTAGTTTAATTAGCTAGGGGGTAGTTGAGTTATCCAGCAGGCGCCGTCTGGGAGCCCTGTACCCAGAGGCAACTGTTAGGCGCGTCCCTCCACTCCGTCAGTGTGCTCTACACGCACCCGTAACTGCCTGTACTCGTTTTCACTAGAATAAAACCTACTTAAAAGACTTGTGTGTTTCCGTCACCCCTCAAGTACATACACACAACCTACAGTTATGATAAGGGAATAAAGGAGGCATGTCATGAGAAAAGAATGAGATCATTGTTGTGAAAAAATAGGAGGATTATCTAAAAAAAAATAAGAAGATTGCTATGAAAAAATAATGGAGGTTTGTTAAATAGATTATAAAGAATAAGGTTCTGAAAAAAAAGAATAATGGTTTACATACTCCATGTAAAAAACATTATGAAACTTCAAAAACATGAATGCAATAAAACCCATTTGCTCACAGTACCCTCCGGACCCAACCTTGATACCCCATGACGTACTGAGGCACTGCTTTACCAACACCCGCCTGCCTTTGGGGCCGAGTCGAGGTGAATGTTATTTTTTTTTTTTTTTTACGGAGAAATAAACAATAAGAAAAAAAAGGAGAAGGAAGAAGAAAAACAAGAAAAATAAGAAAAACAATGATATTAAGAAGAAGATGAAGAAGAAGAAGAAGAAGAAGAAGAAGAAGAAGAAGAAGAAGAAGAAGTAAAAGGAGAAGAAAGAAAATTATTATAATGATGCTAATGAGGTTGAGGATGATGAAGATGATAATGATGATGATGATGATGATGATGATGAGAAAGAAAATAGAAGCGGAGAGAGAACTAACAAATAAGGAACACCACCATCCTCACCACCACTACCACCACCCTCACCTCACTATACTCACCACCACCACCACCACCATCACCACCACCACCCTCACCTCACTATACTCACCACCACCACCACCACCATCACCACCACCACCCTCACCTCACTATACTCACCACCACCACCACCACCACCACCTCACTATACTCACCACCACCACCACCACCACCCCACCCCCAACACCACCACCACCACCACCACCTCACTATACTCACCACCACCACCACCACCACCACCACCTAACAGCCAGGACGCCCCTAATCACCCAACGAGGCGCTGACGAGACCAATTAGCACACATTTCCATAACTCGGGGCGCCAGGAGAGAGAGAGAGAGAGAGAGAGAGAGAGAGAGAGAGAGAGAGAGAGAGAGAGAGAGAGAGAGAGAGAGAGAGAGAGAGAGAGAGAGAGAGAGAGAGAGAGAGAGAGAGAGAGAGAGAGCACTTCAACTTCTTTTAAATACCACAAATCTATCTTCACCATCATCTCAACATCACCATCACCACAGAAAAAAACATCACCACATCACAGCCACTATATAACATGACATTTCTTATTTACTCTCTCTCTCTCTCTCTCTCTCTCTCTCTCTCTCTCTCTCTCTCTCTCTCTCAATCTTTTTCCAGGCGGGACGAGGTAATGGCTGATTAGAGCTTAAATTTTCGCCTCGGCATGAGATGGATGAACATTTAGTGTCTGCGTCTGGAGTGAGGGATGCGGCAGCGATTGTGTTGTGGGGGGAGGGGGAGGGGATAGGGGGTCAGGGTGGAAGGGAGGGTAAGGGGTGACTGCAAAAGAAGGAAGTGTACATGGAGGAAGGGGGGAGAAGGTGAAAAGAAGGAAGTATTGACGGGAAAGAAGAACTAGAATCATGCAAGAAATTAGGGAAAAAATGAGAGAAAGGGAATTGGATAAAGGTGAAGGAAAAAGAGATAAAAGAAAGGGAGAAAGGTAAGAGGTGCAAATTATGCGAAAGAGAAAGGGTGGGAGCAGGAGAAACAGGTTAGAATGGGAGGAAACAAGGGAGTGAGAGGTAAGTGAAGAGAGAGGAAAAGGGTGACTAGACGAGAGAAAGGGGAAGGGAGAAGAGGGTGTGAGCGAGAACAAGAGGTTAGGGGTGGAAGGGAGGTGGGGAATGGGATGAGGAGAGTGAGGGAGAGGTAATGAAAGTGGGGGAAAGTGTGTGTGTGTGTGTGTGTGTGTGTGTGTGTGTGTGTGTAGTTCACCGCGACCTAATCACGAGCTGGACAAGTCATCGTCAGCAAGTACCCTTTTGATTACAGCAAGGCTCATTAGTCGATCTCTGGGTGCTGCTGGGACCTTCACACACCACACACCCCAGTCCCGTTGCTCTAGGAGGGACAGTGACTGCTCCTTGTCAGCGGAAAAATCCCGGGCTGAACGGGACTCGAACCTCCGCCTATCAGGTCGTGAGTAGTAGTAGTAGTGGTAGTAGTTGTTGTTGTAGTAGTAATGGTGGTGATGGTAGAAGTTGTGGTCTTGAGTTATTATGGCAGTGGTGATTGTGAAGAGGAAAAAATGGAAATGTGTGTGTCTGTTTCTTTTTGCGTGTGTTTGTTAATTTGCATCTGTGTCTTCCCGCCTGATATTAAGCACTTTCTTTAAACAGCAAGGGAGGCAGCTGACGTGCAAAACAAAAAACATCAAAAAGTCCGTTAGGCGCTGCTTCAATAAAAGAAAAAAGAATGTGTGTGTGTGTGTGTGTGTGTGTGTGTGTGTGTGTGTGTGTGTGTGTGTGTGTGTATGATAGCCAGAAAAAAAAAAAAAAAAAAAAAAAAAAAAGATAGAATATAATAAAAGAGGGTGAAAATTGTTGTGTCTTCAGGTAGAGGATGAAAAAGGGGATAAACGGACGAAGAAGGGTTGGAAGAAAGAACAATAAAGAAGAAGAAGAAGAAGAAGAAGAAGAAGAAAAACAAGAAGAAGAACAAGAACAAGTACAAGAAGAACAAGAATAAGAAGAACAAAAAGAACAAGAAGAAGAACAAGAACAACTATAAAAGCAAAATAAAACAAACACCAAACAATAACAAAAAGCAAATTAAAGAAACACAAATGGGAAAGAAAACAAAACACACAAACAACAAAAACAACAAATCAACAACAACAATAACAACAACATCACCCATCAGAGAGAGATAGAAAGAGAGAGAAAGGAAGGGAAAGCATAGATCCATCCCAAATAATAGTAAAAATAAACATAATAATAATAATGAAAAGCAATGATGACGAGGAGGAGGAGGGAAGACACCCGATAATAAACACTAATAATAACGCTAAATTAACCAATAACAAACATAGGAGAGGCGATACAACAACCTACCATAAAAGGAAGGGAGGAAGGGAGGCGAAGAGAGGAGCAAAAGGGAAGAGGAGAGGAAGAGGAGAAGAGGAGGAGGAGGGTAGAGGAAAGAAGGCAGCAGCTCAATTTATATAGCAAAGAGTACAAAGATAAGGAGAGGAGAGGAGGGAAAAAGAGAGGAGAGGAGAAGATAAAGGAGGGGAGAGGGAAAATTGCTCTATATGAGTGACAAATTTGATGAAAAATGGTTAGTAAAAAAGAGGAGGAGCAGGAGAAGGAGTAAAATGGACGAAGAAGAGTGGAAGGAGGCGGCGGCGGTGGTGGTGGTTGTGGTGGTAAAGAGGAGGAGGAGGAGGAGGAGAGATGTGATACGTTCCCAAGAAAATGAGAGAAAAACGTTGAGCAAAGTAAGCAATAAACTAGATGGGCAAAAGGAGGGGGAAGAGGAGGTAAGAACGAAGAAGAGGAGGTAGGAAGAAGAGAAGAAGAAGAAAAAGAAAAGAAAGAAAATAAGAAAAAGACAAAAGAAAAAGAAAAAAAATGAAACAAGAAGAAGAAGAAGAAGAAGAAGAGGAGGTAAGAAGAAGAAGAAGAAGAAGGAAAATGAGAAGAAAACGAAGAAAAAGAAGAAAAGAAGGAAAAGAGAAAAAGAAAAAGGAAAAAATGAGAAAGGTAATTAAAAAGCAAATGAAGATGAAAAAATGGAAAAGAAAACAAGAAGAAAATGAAAAAGTAGAAGAAAAAGAAAAAAGCTGAAGAAAAAGAAGCAGAAGAAGAAATGAATCAGAAGAATAAAAAACAGAATGAAAAGAAGCCAAACAAGAACATCAACAAAAAAAAGAAGACAACAAGAACAAAAACCAGAACAGTGAAATGAAGAAAAAATAAATGAAACAAAAAAGCTGTCGGTAAACAATAACCAAAGAAAAAGCGGGATAACAAGGATCAGCCAGGTGTATGCATGTCTATACGTAATTATGTCTGCAAGTGTAATAGTAGGTGTGTGTGTGTGTGTGTGTGTGTGTGTGTGTGTGTGTGTGTGTGTGTGTGTATCTATGGTTGTATGTCTGTCTGTCGTTGTATTAGCATACCCACACCCACCCACCCACCCACCCACACCCACACACACACACACACACACACAGAGAGAGGCGGCAAAATAAAATAAAACACCCACCTCGCCATTCCCATCCACGGAACTAAATGAGAGAAAATAAAAATATACACCGAGTGAGCAACAGAGAGAGAGAGAGAGAGAGAGAGAGAGAGAGAGAGAGAGAGAGAGAGAGAGAGAGAGAGAGAGAGAGAGAGAGAGAGAGAGCAGTAAGAGAGACACAAAAAAAGGTCAACTCATACACAGGTGAATCTCCAAATTTATCTCCTCGTCCTAAATTACCTGCCATTTAGGAGAGGCGGTAAAGGCTCCAGGTAGGCAGGCAGGCAGGTGGGTAGGCAGGTAAGCAGGCAGGGAGGTAGGCAGGTGTGTAGGTAGATGGGTAGGCAGGTGGGTGGGTAGGTAGGTAGGTAGGTAGGTGGGTAGGCAGGTGGGTGGGTAGGTAGGTAGGCAGGAGAAATTTCACTCTTCCCTTACCACCCTCACCCCTTCCTCCCCTCTCTACATCTCCCCTCCCCTAAACCTCACCTCTCTCTCTACCTCTTCCCCCCTCCTCCTCCTCCTCCCCCCTCCCCCCCTCGACCCCTCGCCGTGACAAATCTCCAGCATCGGAAAAATGAATCGTCCACTCATTAACGCCATCATTAATATCAAGGGATTTTACAGTAATGGGAAATGAGAGAAGGGTTGCTGCTAATGACATAATATATTCAAAAGGGGCTGCAAATGCCATCACCACCACCACCTCCACCTCCACCACCACCAGACCTGCCTCGCTCTCCCTCTCCCTCTCTCTCCTGCTGTTGGTGTTGTTTCTGCTGGTCCTCCCTCCTGCCTCTCTCTCTCCCTCCCTCCTCCTCCTCCTCTTCTCCCTTGCCAAGCGGCCCTCCAGAGCGCATTGTCCTAATATCCATAAAATCGTTTAAGCGGAAATCTGGGCGGGAAGCGAAGGCCAATCAGAGGCGGGCGTGTGTGGCGGGGGGCGTGGCCAGGAGGCAAAAGCCAATCATAGCTCCTCCCGCCCAGCCGCTGCCAGCCAATGGGAGGGAGAGACGTGAGGGAAGTCGCTTACTCAATGTTTACCTCCGGAGTTTCTTGCGCCGAGAAGGAGAAGTTGAAGACAAACACGCCCTAAGTTAGACCCAAGAAGTGGAGGAGGAGGAGGAGGAAGAGGAGGAGGAGGAAGAAGAGGACTAGGAGAAAGAGGAAGATGCACAAACACGCACATACACACACTACCCAAACACACACACACACACACACACACACACACACACACACTGGCCTGTTTTAAGGGGATAAAACGCCTTTCTCACGCAAAATCGGAGCTGTTCTTTTTTTTTGGGGGGGGGAAGGAAGGAGAGAACTGGAGGAGGAAGAGGAGGAAAAGCAGCTAAAAGTATGAGAAGCATGAAGAATGGGGAGGGGAAGAGGAGAAAATAGCCTCTCTCTCTCTCTCTCTCTCTCTCTCTCTCTCTCTCTCTCTCTCTCTCTCTCAAGCAGATATACTCAAAAGGCCAAAAAAGGTAGTTGGCATGTGTGTGTGTGTGTGTGTGTGTGTGTGTGTGTGTGTTTTAAGAAGAAGAAGAAGAAAAAGAAGAAGAAGAAGAAGAAGAAAAAAAATAAGGGAAGAAGAAAAAAAGAAAAAGAGAAGAAAAAGAAGAAGAAAAAATGAGAAGAAAGAGAAGACGAAAAAAAATAAGAAAAAAAGAAGAAAAAAAAGAAGAAATAGAAGAAAAAATGAGAAGAAGAAAAAGAAGAAAAGAAAAAAGAAGAAAAAAGAAAAAAAAGAAAAAAAAAGAAGAAAAAGAAAAAGAAGAAAAAAGAAGAAGAAGAAGAAGACAAAGAAACAAGAACAAGAAGAAACGACACAAAAGACAAAAAAAGGAAGATGAGAAAATATTGGGGATATGAGCGCAATGTGGTTGAAGAGAAGGAAAAGGAGGAGAAGAAGGAGAAGGCGGTAGAGGAGGAGGAGGAGGAGAAGGAGTAGGAAGAGGAGGAAGAGGAGAAGGCGGTAAAGGAGGAGGAGAAGAGGAAAAGGAGGAGGAAATAAAAGAATAAGAAATAAGAGCAGAGAAGAAAGAAGAGGAAACTGTATATGAGAAACACTGGAAAGAGGAAGAGAAGGGAATGAGGAGGAAGAGGAAGAAAAGTAGGAGAAGAACAAGCAGAACCACGATGATCAGTGGTGAAAGATGAGTAGAAGAGGAAAGTGAAAGACGAGCAGGAGCAGGAGGATGAAAAGGAAAAGAAAGAGAAAAAGAAAGTGGAAGGGGAGGGGAAGGAGGAGGTGGGGGAGGGGGAGGGGAAGAGTGGTATGAAGCAAGAAGAGGAGTTAGAGGAAGAAGAAAAAAAGAAAGAGGAGTAGATGGAGCAGAATGAAGAGGAGGAAAAGGAAGAGGCAAATAAAATGACGAAAGAAGGAAAATATGTAGAATGAAGAAAAGTAGAAAAATGAGACAATATGAGGATAGGTAATGATGCGAAGGAAGAGAAGAAAGAAGAGGAGAAGGAGGAAGAGGAGGAGGAAGAGGAGGAGGAAGAGGAGGAGGAAAAGGAAGCGGAGGAGTCTATCTGTCACAGTCTTGTTATCGTCACAGCGGCATGCGGCTCAATAATGCTTCCTCTCCGCCAGGTTATCTCTCTCTCTCTCTCTCTCTCTCTCTCTCTCTCTCTCTCTCTCTCTCTCTCTCTCTCTCTCTCTCTCCCCAACATCAATGTAGTATTATCGGCTCTTTTGAGGAGCAGCAGCAGCAGGAGGAGGAGGAGAAGAGGAGGAGGAGACGAGGAGGAGGAGAAAGAGGAAGAGGGTGAGGTAGATGGTTGCAAGGATGACGAGGACAAGAAAGACTAGGTGAAGGAAGAAATAAAAGAACGAAGGGGTAGAAGACGAAGTGGATAAGGAGGAGTTGGAGGTGGATGAGAGGAAAGAGAAAAAAACAGATGATAAAGCAAAAAGAGACGAAAATCAGTAAAGGAATGAATAAGGAGAGAGCAGCTTCAGAAACCCTAGAAAATCCAAAATGAGGATGAAAAGGAAACAGGAATAAATATGTATGGGAGGCGGCGGCGGCGGTGGAGGAGGAGAGGAGGAGGAGGAGAGAGAAGGAGGAGCAGAAAGTGAAGATGAAAAAGTAAATGATATACAGATGAAGATAAAGATGAGGACAGAAACAAAGGGAAGATCAAGGAAGCATACATAAAAGGTTAAAGACGAAGAGAACAAA
Source organism: Eriocheir sinensis (assembly GCF_024679095.1). Classification (NCBI taxonomy): domain Eukaryota; kingdom Metazoa; phylum Arthropoda; class Malacostraca; order Decapoda; family Varunidae; genus Eriocheir; species Eriocheir sinensis. The sequence goes on along the minus strand of NC_066545.1, from coordinate 5,613,410 downwards.
AAGAGAAGAAAGAGTAGGAGAGCCAGGGGTCAGAGTATTTAGGAGTAGGACTCGGCTAAAACGACAAGACCGAGGGGGAAGACAACAGAATTAAAAGAACGAAGATGAGACCGACGAGGGTGAAGAGGACCATAGAGCAAGGAGGGTGGCACAGGCTCAGTATAAGGCCAGTATTGGGTTAAGGAAAAGTCGATGCACAACCAAGTCAAACACAGCGCAGGAAGAGGCAGGTGTACCAATATGGCCGTCACAGAAACAAGGCGGTGTTACTGAATATATAGGCTACGACACGCTAACTTTATAAACACAGAAAGGCAGACAAGGGTAAATAAAAAAAGACATTAGTATGGAGATTGGCAGAGAGGTTAGGCTGGCAGGGAGATGCAGACAAAGACATACAAAATCACCCCCCCACCCACCCACCCACAATATAATTACATGCATCTTATCCACAAAAAAAAAACCGTTCATCTACTCTAAAATATTCCCAAATGAATTAAATCTACCATAAGAAAGGAATACAACAAAACACTGCATATATACGTAATATCACAAATTAATTATCAGAATGACCCCAGAACAAAACCTTCAACGGCGACAAATAAAAATAAAAAAGAAAGCATAATAGTAGGAAGAAAAAAAGTTGGACAGAAGCAAACACAATAACCGCAATAAAGGAACGATTAAGACATAAGGAGAAAAAAAAAAACAAGGTAAGAAATAATGGAGAGAGAGAGAGAGAGAGAGAGAGAGAGAGAGAGAGAGAGAGAGAGAGAGAGAGAGAGAGAGAGAATCATTAACACTCTCTTGTCTTATATTCGTGTTTTGGCCCAATTAGAACTTTCCCAGCGGAGCATTATGGAGCAGGAGGGAGGGAGGAGGAAGAGGGGGAAGCTGGAAGGAAACGGGGGGGAGGAGGGCAGGAGGAGGGGGGTCAGCAGGGAAACTCTCCACCCAGAAAACTTTTAAAACAACCTTAACAACAGCCTCAACTCTTCTAATTCTCCCTCCTCCCTCACCCCTAACACCTCTCTGATCCCTCACCTCTCCCTTTACCTGTTCTTCCTCTCCCCTTATCCTCTCCATGCCTTCACCTACTCTCTCTCCCTCCCTGGCCACCTCCTCTGCTACCTCCCCCAGCTCTGGACCACCCCCCACCACCACCCAACCCTCTCAACACCACTCAACACCAAATAAAAGAGGAGGTGATTGCGTAAAAGGAGAATAGAAGCAAGTGTAAGCACCAATCTGCACGGGAATACCATCTTGTGTTGTAATGTTTTCTTTAGAGTGGTTGTTATTATTGTTGTTATTGTTGTTGTTATTATTATCACTGGGCATGCTTTCAATACACACACACACACACACACACACACACACACACACACACACACACACACACACACACACACTTCTTCCTTCCTTCCTTCCTCCCTCCCTCCTTTTCCTAAACTCACTTACGATATTGAGTAAAACTAGAGGCGGGAGCAAGACTCGTGGCATATATTGTAAACGAGGTGATGGAGGGAGGAGGAGGAGGAGGAGGAGGAGGAGAAAGAAGAGGAGAAAGAGGTTCGTTTTTTGCAATTTTAACTTCACTGTTTATATCATTAACTATTATCATTATCATTATTATTATTATCAACATTATCTATGATTGGAAATAAAATAAAAATATACTGGGAATGCGATTTTATTTCCCTTTTGTCCTCTCTTAAGACTGATAAAATTAAGACGATAGAAACAAAGACGGGAAGAGAGAGAGAGAGAGAGAGAGAGAGAGAGAGAGAGAGAGAGAGAGAGAGAGAGAGAGAGAGAGAGAGAGAGAGAGAAAGGCAGTGTGTGTGTGTGTGTGTGTGTGTGTGTGTGTGTGTGAAGCCAACACACACACACACACACACACACACACAAGGGAGGCGCCGTAACACAAGCCCCGCCCCTGACTTCCTACGCCCCGCCCTCCCTCCTCGCCCGACGCTCCGCCTCACTCTCACACAAGTCACCGCGGCCTCACCTTGCCCTTACTACTACACCTGGCCGAGGCTTGCCGTGGCCGTGGCGGTGATGTGGCGGTGGTGGCGGCGGTGCTGATTGTGAACTTGAGTGACTGAGCGGCTTCGGTAATTAGTCAAGAAGTCAGAACGTTACTAGGTGAAAATACTGGAAATTTGACTAAGTGTGGGGAAGACTAATTAAAAGACAGGAAGGAAGGTTATACAGGAAAAATTGTCCCTGTTATTGGGGTGATATGTGGTGGTGATCGGGGTGACTGTGGTGATTGTGGTGACTGTGGTGCATGACCGCAGAGAGTCCGACAATTAATTTTCGTACATACACGCACACCACCTATCCACGCGCACACGGACACTTGAAAGATGCACACACACGTGACTGTTGACCATCGTGAAGGCGTGGTACAAGTGTGTGTGTGTGTGTGTGTGTGCGCGCCCGACAGGTGTGTGTGGATGAGAATATGCAAACACCTGGGGAAAGAAATCTGAGCAGCGACCTTAACTGAAGAAAAAAAAACGCCCTCCCCATAAGACAGTTGTGTTGACCTTACTGGAGAAGACAAAATAGAAAAATATACAACCAGAGCCACGAAGTAAGAACCATCCCTATATATAATAATACGAACAGCCCAAAAATACGTCAAAGTGCAAGTGAGGGCCCGAGATAAAATTAAATTCTAGAAAATATAACTATGAATACTATCATAACAAAACTAAACAATTATATAGGCACACAAAAGGACGTCCGCCGGCCAGAAGCTGCACAGATAGAGTCCGCCGGTGAAGGTGTGTCCGCTAAGCTCATCCACAGCTAAGCCGGCCTATAAAATACACAAATACACACACACACATAAATATAAACAGTGCCGCACTCAAAAAAAATCCCGCCTAAAAAATCACGTAGATACACTAAAGACGAAAAAAAAAACAGACATGGACACGTGCACAAAATAGCCAAAAAAGTGGAAAATTGGAAATGGTAAAGAGGCGATGTGTGTGAATAATCGCGTGAAGGGAAGAGTGACACGCGAACACACGCACACACATTTTTTTTTTTCGAGCCTTGCGCTAATTAAGTAATGCGCTGAACTATAACGAGAAAAAAAATAAAAAGTAAAAGTGATAACAAACATATGCACCAACAAAAAAGAAATGAAATAAACAAGAAATAAATGTAAAAAAAAATAATAGCACGGAAGATATAGGTAAATTTATCTTCCCCACACACTCCAAAAAGACACTTAAAAAAAAACTACTATGTCTCTAGATAACCGAGGCGTGTTTGGCGAGGGTGGGAGGGACTGCGAATGCCCGCCCGCCACTTCGCCGCACCCGGCGCCAGCCGCTGAGCCCGTGGGTGTGCGTGCGGGCGTGGGCGGCTCCTCGGGGCACGCACACCGCCCACACTTCTCCATTAGCTCCATCCTGGGTCTGGACACCACCACGCAGAGGCTGCATCCCCGCGACCACAGCCCCACGCCCACCGCCCCCGCATACACCCACACCCACGCGCCAACGCCCATCTTCGCCAAACGGAGGACCCCCACGCCGCCCTTCACCCACGGGAGGCCGCCCACGCCCACGTACACGCACACCCGGCCCACCACACCCACTTTCGGGCATCACCGGTCATCCTCACCCGCCTACACCCACACCGGGTCATCCACGCCCATCTACACCCATACGCGGCCCTCCACTCCCACCTACACGCATTCCAGGTCCTCCCCGCCCACACACGCCTCCAGCAGGTCCCCGCCGCGCCCGTCCACGCCCACCTACTCCCTGTACCTGGGCGGGGGCAGCCATGACGCGCCCTCGCAGCCGTCCACTGACCCCCACGCCCACGACAGCCTGCTAGATGACAGCCTGGAGGACGGGGCATCAGGGGACGAGGACGAGGACGAGGACTCCAGCGGGGAACCGGGCGTGGGCGGGGAGGACCACCCCCGCACACATTCCCCCGACACCCACCACCCCTCCGCCTTCGTCCGCCCCACGCCCCTTCACCCACGCCCGGATCTGGAGGGCGTGGAGGGCATGGTCGGGAGTCTGGGGGGCGGCGCGGCGGGGGTGGGGGGCGTCGCGGGGGCCTTGGGCAGCCACCTCACCCACGGCGCCCACTTTCCCCCACTGTGGTACCCCCCGTGGGTCGCCGCCTTCAAGCCCATGTTTGGCCTCCAAGGTAAACAAAAAATACCTATGCCCGCATTTTTTTTTTATCCGCATCTATTTCTATTATTTATTATTATCTTTTTTTACAATCATCACTATCCTGTATTTTCTTTCTTCCTTATCTACTTCCTTCACTCAAATTTTGTTCATGGTATCTCCTTTATATTTTATCCTTCGCAGAACCATTCTTTTTTTATTTCCTTCATTGATGCAAGTAGTTTTTTTTTTATTTACAATTATTTTTTTTCTAAGAGCTCTATTTCTCAACTGTTTCTTGATTTCTTTCCTCACTTTATTATTATTATCATTATTATTATTATTAATGTTCCTCTTCGGGTATTTTTCATTCTTAATATTTCATGTTTCTTGTATATAATTTATCTCTGGTCTACTTTTCTCCTCCCATTCTCTCTCTCTCTCTCTCTCTCTCTCTCTCTCTCTCTCTCTCTCTCTCTCTCTCTCTCTCTCTCTCGTCCTGCCTACATCTTGACGCACTTACTTTTCCATACATTTTTTTATATCCTCCATTTTTATACATTCTATTTTTTTCAATTTTCTATTTTTATTTTCTCACCTACTCATGTGTGTACCTACGCGCCGCCCCTCGAAGCCCTTCATTTATATCACTTTCAATACTTTTTCTTAACCTGTTGGTGTATTTCCCTTGACATTACTATCTTCGGGGTTTTTTTTTTTCTCTTAGCCTTTGATCTCCTTCCTTTTAATTTACTTTTTTTTCCTCCTCAATAGCCGAAAGGGCTTCTTGCATAAATTGAAAAGCACGAAATACAAACTGAAGTTGTAGAAATATATTATACTATTTCGCTGCAATCAATAATGCTGAATGTTACCATACTCAAATAAATGATAAATAATGATAATATAAGCAAACACGATAATAGATATAACTATTAATAAAAATAATAATAATAATAATAATAATAATAATAATAATAATAATAATAATAATAATAATAATAATAATAATAATTATAATGATGACAATAATATAATAAATATATCAATATCAATAATTATTATAACCGTTTATTAGTTATCATAATATAATCATCATCAATAATAATATCAGTTATATAATATATAACGGTAAAAAAAATAACCATAAAATGGATATGTATTCTACGATATTTTTGCGCTACATAAGTACACAGTAGTGATTACAGAATCCAAAAAATAATAAGGAAAATAACTTAATAAGAAATAAGAATAGCAATAATAATAATAATAATAATAATAATAATAATAATAATAATAATAATAATAATAATAATAATAATAATATAAACAATAATAACAATCATCGTGTATAAAACGACAGCACACCAATATCGCATAAACCCTGCCACCACCAGAAACAGCAACAACAATAAAACCACCACCACCACCACCAATACCACCACCACCACCACCACCAATACCACCATCACCACCACCCCCACCAATAACAGTAACAATGCACACATACACACATACACGGCGACCCCCTCCCTCTCCCCTCCCCCCTCTATACAGCATCACACACGGCGCCGCACTCCCAGCCCGCCCGGTAATGCAGCCATCATGACCCGTAGCCGCATGTGCCTGCCCGCCGCGATAAAATAAACACATGTAAACGCTGTGCCTGCCTGCCTGCCTGTACACCTGTTTGTTCGCTACCTGCCTTCCTCCCTACTTCCCTGTCCACTTGTTTATTCTCTACCGTCTGTCCACATGTTTGTTCTCTGCTTGTCTTTCTTTCCCCTGTTCGTTTTCTACCTCCCTGCCTACCTGTTTGTCTGTCCACCTGTTTTTCTTCCTGCCTACTTACCTATCTGTCCACCTATTTGTTATCTACCTGTCTGTCCACTTCTTTGTTCTTCACCTGGTGCTCCTACTCCTACTACTACTAATACTATCTACTACAACTACTATTAAAATCACCATCGCCACCGCCAATGCCACCACCATTAGCATAAAGCGTCGATGGGTAATGGTGCGTCATGAATTTCCAATACAGCAACAACATACAAAACACAGAAGGTTACTGCCGGACGCTGCTATACTGCTAAAGGTTTAATGACTGCCTTTTGTGGCGTTAAAATCTAAGGCGCTGTTATCCTGGTTTCATTCGTTGTCTTCGTTATGTCATATGAAAACGAAATACATTAAATTTCAATTCACTTACATATTTTGTCACTCTTATTTTCCTCCTTACACAATTACACAATCAGTCACGTATAGAATAAAATATACTGGGTGTAAAAATATTGATCAGAGTTTATTGCAAGACAGTGGCGAAGTTAAGAGGGAGAATAATGAGGAAATTTAATGTATCCCCGGACCCCAAGAGGAGGAGGCCCCTAAATTGACCTCAGAATATGTACTTTTTTTTAACCGAAAGTCAAGGCAGGGCTGGGAGACCCCTCAAAAGACTGATGATGGACGGGGCCCCTCAAACAGGCCAGACAAGAACCCATCGGACCCCAAACCACTAGCTACGCATTGCTGACAACCAGAACTGTTTCTCCTCTCAAGTGAAAATAGAAGAAAAGAGTTTAAATGAAGCGACTGATAATTTGCTTTCACTGATACGGAGCCAATAATTGTTTATGTTTCTTGCCATCAATAAAATAATGTCTCTTCACTCCAGCATCCCAGCAGCTTAATAACATACTGCTCTCTCTCTCTCTCTCTCTCTCTCTCTCTCTCTCTCTCTCTCTCTCTCTCTCTCTCTCTCTCTCTCTCTCTCTCTCTCTCTCTCTCTCTCTCTCTCCCCCCGAAGTCAGCAGCACCCTATCATCACCTCATACACCATACATTATCACCATCATCACCACCACCACCACCACCGTCCATCCATAACCTGTCTGATCATCACCACTTCTCACACCTTTACCCCCCTCCCTCTCTCCCCCTTACCTTCCCTTACCCCAAATTAGCTCCCTTCCTCTCTCCTCTCTCCCTCTCCCCCCCCCTTTCCTCCTATCTCCTTTCTTCGCTCTCTTTTACCCTTCCCCCTTGTTTGTTTGTTTTTCCTCCCATTATCTATCAGCTTTTTCCCCTTCCCTTTATCCCCCTGCACTAAAACACACAACCCTCACCACTACTACCACTACCACTACTATCACTACTACTACTACCACTACTACGGGTTCACGCATCAACTCTTTACATAATACAGGCAATTTTTAACCTAAACCGGCTTTTAGCGGAAGACACACTACCTAACCATCAGCCACCTATCATTAAGTATTTGGGTAAAATATTGGGGAGATCTACCATATATTGATGCGGATGAGCTGAGCCGGGATGGGAAAAGGGGGGGGGGGGAGAAGGATGGGTGGGGTATTTGGTAGGGAGGAGGGGTAGGATGGGGTAAGGCTGAGTAAGGAGATATGAAGGAAAGGAGAAAGGGTAATGAAAAGTTAGGTAAGGTATAGAGGAGGATAAGTGAGTGAGCAACGATGCCAGATTGTTGTGCTCTGCCTCCTATGTTTGATAATTTCTGACCCCAAAACTGCCTCCCCGACTCCAATAACTGCCTTCATAAATAGTTATCGTTAAAATGGTTAATTATTGATGTTTTTTGACAATAGCTACGGCTCAGAAACAGGTAAATACGAGGCTCTGAGTACGATAATCTGGCAACGGTGGGAGTGAGGGGAACAGAAGAGTAGGAGTGAGAAGGAAAAGGGTAGGGAGTAAAAACGGGTAAGGTAAGGTAAGGAAAGGAAAGGGAAAGTGTACGAAGATAAGGGTGAGAGGAAAGGTTGAGAGCAGGTGAGGTAAGGAGAGATAAAGGGGGATAAGGTAAAGATAAAGGGAGTGAGAAGGGCACAGGTATGGAAGACAGGAAGAGGTGGAGAAGGTAGAGATATGAAAGGCTAAGGTAGAGATAGAGGGAGGGAGGGGAGGGTGACACAGGTGGAACAGGTGAAAGAAAGTGAGATACAGTAGAGATAGAGGCAGAAAAGAGTGGGAATAGACAAATAACAAGATATATAAGGGAATAAAGTAGATATCGAGGAAGAGAGGAGTAGATATATACCGGGGAGGAAGAGGAAGGGAGACAGGTAGGAAATATGAGATAAAGAGGACTATGGTAGAGATAAATAGAGAGGAGAGTGGCGCAGGCAGGCTAAGTGAGATAAAGGGGGGCAAGGTAAGGGTAAGGTGAGGGTAGGGGTAGGGGGTGACAAAGGGGGAGAGGGGGGGGAGTAGGCCCATAAATATTAGGGCTAAACAGCCGGCCACTTGCAAGGCTCTAATGACCCCTATTGAATCCCGCGCAACCACGTGTTTGGGGGCTCATTATCATCATCCCGGTGGTGGTGGTGGTGGTGGTGGTGGTGGTGAGGGAGGGAGGGAGGGTAAGAGAAGGAAAATTGGGAATGAAAATGTGAGTGAGAAAGAAAGATAGATAGGTGGATATACAGATTTGCATACATACAGACAGACAGACACACAGACACAGACAGACAGACAGACACTCAGACACAGACAGACAGATGGACAGACAGACAGACAGACAGACAGACACAGACAGACAGATGGACATACAGACAGACAGACAGACAGACAGATTGATGGACAGACAGACAGACAGACAGACAGATTGATGGACAGACAGACAGACAGACAGACAGACAGACAGATGGACAGACAGACAGACAGACAGACAGACAGACAGACAGACAGACAGACAGATGGACAGACAGACAGACAGACAGATGGACAGACAGACAGATGGACAGACAGACAGACAGACAGACAGACAGACAGATGGACAGACAGACAGACAGACAGATGGACAGACAGACACACAGACACAAACAGACAGACAGATGGACAGACAGAGACACACAGACAGGCTATCACCACAACCACAACCACCCTCATCACACACCACCCCTACTCCACTATCACTATAAACACTACCACACCACCACCACTACCATCACCACCACCATGAACCATCACACACCACCACCACTAACAACAACTCTCCGTCACTATCACCAACACAGCCCCTATCACCATCACCACCACCACCTCACTCTCACTCGGCGCCGACAAAGGTGAGGGAAGGTGCCAGGTAACAGCGACTAAAGCCTACAATTACCTTCCCTTTACCGTCGGCTTGGCACCTGTAGTATGTAGGTGTGTGTGTGTGTGTGTACCCGCCGCCTCCCGCGTAAAATGCCTCCCCCCCCCCCCCTACTAACCGTACCTTACTGTTCCAATAAAGTAAAGTCCGAAGGTTTACCACTAAGCACAAACGTCAGTAACAATTGCCTGTGAATTGATCTCTTTACGTCTTTACCGAGGATAATTGTGTGGTTACGTTTACAAGGATTGCGTTTAGTTCCTGTCATAAAATTTGTGTTTATATCTGTTTCTTGTCGCTGAACGTAGCTATTCAAAGGTATTTAAAGTAGTCACATTAATAAAGTTAGAGAAAAAAGTAGAAAAGTATAAATTAGAAGAACTGAACAATATAAAAATGCAGAAAAAGCAAAAAAAAAAAAAAAGGAAAATGCGTAAAAAAGCAAAGTACAAAAGTATGAACTATAAAAAAAGAAAAAAGCAGAAAAAAAACAGGTACATGAATAGAAAGGTTACATGGCTTCACGCAAATATATAAAAAAGTTAAATTTATACGTAGGTGATATTCGTTTTTCAAATAAATTTCAAGCAACAAAACATGCATGAAGACATCACTGCATGTTTTAGGGATATATAAATACCTTGAGTTCTTGTCGCTTTATCTAGAAAAATCGCCTTTCTAAGACATTTGAAGTGGAAATACATGAATAAGAGACACATCTCTTGCTAATGAGTAAAAATAATAAATAGTCATGTTATTTATATTATACCATAAGACTGAGGAGGAAAAATATGCTTCGTCACGGATTTAGCGTCGCTTTCACACACACATTTCTCGCACCTTGTTCCTTCATAATGAGGAACAAACAAACAGCAAAGGCCGGCGCAGACACACACACACACACACACACACACACACACACACACACACCTCTCTCTCTCTCTCTCTCTCTCTCTCTCTCTCTCTCTCTCTCTCTCTCTCTCTCTCTCTCTCTCTCTCTCTCTCTCTCTCTCTCACACACACACACACACACACACACACACACAAGGGGCGGCGCAGGAACACACAGGCGGGAGTTAATTGGAAAGTTATGCAAGCCAAGGATTCTCACTTCCGCTTCGGGGGGACTAAGAGGTTATAAAAGTGACAACCCACTCACTCAAGCCTAACAACGCCCCTCTCTCTCTCTCTCTCTCTCTCTCTCTCTCTCTCTCTCTCTCTCTCTCTCTCTCTCTCTCTGTTTTACGTAATGTTCCTATACCTTTCCTTTCCACAAACTTACACGACTCACAATTAAACACACACACACACACACACACACACACACACACACACACACACACACACACACACACACACACACACACAATTTACGCTTCTCTCTATACCCTTCATCTTCCCTTACACAAAACATATTCACTTTCTCTCCTCCTCCTCCTCGTCCTTCTCTTCCTCTTCCTCTTTCTCCCCCCGGCGGCGTCACAAACACACTCGTACACCCTCGACGTGAGAAGAGTAAACAATACACCATTATCGTCGGGCCTGGGGAGGGCGGGTGGTAAATCACAATCGTCGAGGTGTGACTTGATATAAACCTGCCTTCGTGCCCCGTCCCGCCCCGCCACACCTAGCCCCGCCATGTCCCACCCTGTCGCTTGTACCAGTCTTGCCCCGCCCCGTGCTGCCTTGTCTCTATCTTGCTCCGTTTTGCGAGACCTTGTGTATCCCCTGAAACACTTACACGGATAAATATTCTTGCTCCGTTCTCATCTTGCTCCGCCCCGTCGCTTCTTGTACTACCGGCAGGCACGTGTTTGACTTCTTAGTATATCGTCACCTTTGTAAACAGACCGCCTAACTCATTATTTTCTACTTTACAGGAAATCAGAAAGGAGCTGTCATCATATCATTTGGCTTAAGGTTTAGGCAGAAATGAAAAGGCCAATTCTACAACATTCAAACCCTGAATGACGAAGGCAACTATACAAAAATGGGCGTCACATGTTGAAAACTTGACGTAGACAAAAACCTGGAAATCGCTGAAAAATGACTTAGGCGATTATTTTATGAGGGTGACGATATGATGAGGAAGCAGAGGACCGTGGATGACCAGGATACAAAGGTTGGCACGGTCAGACGCTTCCATCCCTCGTATCAACTATTTTCGAAGGTCTAAAAGGAGATCAATCGGGTTCTAATGAGTGTTTTTAAGGTTCATGGTACATAAGAAGAGTCAAGCTACCACCAGTCATAAAACTACACCGAGAAATGACCAAAACGTCTCCGAAAGCCTTGTCAAGTGTGTGCTTGGGGGACGAAGTGTTTAAGAATACGACCCAAAATGTCTCTTGGATTATGATAAGACTACCTGCTCAGCTACTTTATTTTTTTGTGATTATAGGAACAGATTACTCAAAGCACTTGTTGTAATAAAAGGGATGATGTTTAGTTTAATAATGATCAAAGCAAATTCTAAAATTAATCGTTTAGACGTTAGACGAAGCAGGGGGAATATGGGAAGAGGAAGAAAAAGAGAAAGGAAGAGGAGGAGAGGAGAAGAAAGGCAACCAAAATGTCAGTGACCTGTGTCTGGGTTGGTTGTCACCGTCTTATTCTTTCCCACAAGATTTGCTCCCCCCCTTCGCGACAACCCCCTCCCTCTCCCCTTCAACCCCTCTCTCTCTCTCTCTCTCTCTCTCTCTCTCTCTCTCTCTCTCTCTCTCTCTCTCTCTCTCTGATGTACACGATATGAAAGAAAAGGAAAAACGAACCGATGCTGAGAAGATAGAGTGTGTGTGTGTCTGTGTGTGTGTGTGTGTGTGTGTGTGTGTGTGTGTGTGTGTGTGTGTCAACTCGTCGCCTTTTATGCCCGCCGTGGTAATGAGAGATAACGCGGCTCCATAACCTTCCTACTTTATGAGTTTCCTGTGTTAATTACTGTGTCAAGGTGTGTGAAGGTGGCGGCGGCGGCAGTGATGGCGGTGGTGGTGGTGGTGGTGGTGATGTATGATGAAAGCAACAGTGATGGTGCTGGTGTTTGCTGATGGTGATGGTGGCTGTGGTGGTGGTAATGGTGGTTGTGGTAGTGGTAGTGGTGGTTGTGCATTATAGTAGTAGTAGTAGTAGTAGTATTGGTGGTGGTGGTGGTGCTGTATGACGTAAGTTGTGCATGCCTCTGCGAATGATTAATACATTGTTCACTGTAGCAACAACAAACTCGCCTTTTCTATTGCAACACACACACACACACACACACACACACACACACACACACACACACACATACACACACACGCGCGCGCGCGCGCGCGCGAAAACACAAACAATGATATCAGAAGAACAAACACTTTCCTCGCATAAAGAAAAATAAAAAGATTAAAAATAGCATTAGCAAATACTGTGGCTCCCCCATCCATCCACCACCCCCTGCACTCTCAGGCGTATATTAAACAGGTAATCAAACACACACACACACACACACACACACACACACACACACACACACACACACACACACACACACACACTATTATAACCACCTTTTGTGTTCCTATAACCACTGCCTCACCCTTTCCCCTCCTACCCAAGAAGCGTAGCCAGCCACCCTAACCTAACCTGTCCTTTCCTAACCTAGCTCCCTCTGATCTTACCTAACCTAGCCTAAAATAAGAAATGGAAAGTAAATTCACGTCGCAAAAAAAAAAAAAAACTTTCTCCAAACCATACCTGCCCTGCCCCTAAACCAGTACGAGTATATATTTAACCTAAGCTTACCTAGCCTAGAAAAAACACACACTAGGTAAATTAACGTCGCTTATAACCCATTTTCTTCCCCCAAAAATATATGTACGTCACTACCTTCTACTAACAAACCACGTCCCCAAAAACCTCCCTATCAATCAACTCAGGCTGCATGTGATTGGTGGGTGCTAGGAAAAAGTTTTATCCTATTGGTGGTTCATGGGCTAGAGTGGGCGGGGCCTATTGGCGGGATTAGTTTGAACAGAGTATAGCCGCATGCACACGCCTTTCAGTGACCAACCCCCTCCGGCCCTTTGCAGCGCCCCGCCCCACAGGCCGCCGCTCCCGCAAGCCCGGCGTGGACCGCAAGCCCCGCCAAGCCTACAGCGCCAAGCAGCTGGAACGACTAGAGGCCGAGTTTAAGGTGAGATTGTATGAATAGTCGTAGTGGTGGTGGTGGTGGTTGTAATAGTGGTAGCTAGTAGTGATAATAAAATTGGTGGTGGTAAGTAGTACTAATAGTGGTAGTAATAGTATTAGTAGTGATGGTGGTTGTGGTAAGAAGTAGTAGTAGTAGTAGTAGTAGGAGAGAGAGAGAGAGAGAGAGAGAGAGAGAGAGAGAGAGAGAGAGAGAGAGAGAGAGAATTAGTTTTATCTTAACATTGGTATTACTACGTGTCTTTATCTATGGTAGTGAGCGTGTGAACAGGCCTTGCCACACGTATATACATCCCTTTTAAGCGCGAGATAAAGGCGGGTGTTAATGTGTATTTCTTATTGCGATAATCTTATCAGCAACACGGCGTGATGTTTATTGGAGGGGCGGGGGAGTGGGGTAAAGAGCGTGCACGGGCTGCATGCCGTTGATTGCATAATACTTCTGCACACATCCGGAGAAAATTACATATCAAGCAGAAGAATATCACGGTACCTTCCTCCCACGCTGGAGTAAGTCGACTTTATACTGTTACCTTCTAGGCTGCGGCGGTGGTGAGTATAATATTCAACTTACCAGTGGAGTGTCGTCGTTAAGATACAAGATTTTGCTAATATATTTAAATACATATTGTCATAAAAAAAAAAAAATTAGCAAAGGATGAAGCCTGTTTTTTTTTTTTTTTTTTTACTTCAAACACCTATAATTCGAATTAACTTGTAAAATATGTAATTTCTGAGGAAAAAACGAGCGTGAACTTTCATTGGATTTCATATAATAGTTTGTTAATTTATATTCAAAAATACAATAAGGCTGCACATGATGGGACCCGTTAAATGTCACGCCAAATAGTAAGCATTATAGTCATCCGTTTTTTTTATGTATCATCCACGCAGGAACGCCCAAGCCAAGGTCAAGACAGCTAGCTATCTTTACACAAGCTACGCGTGGGAGTGCAGCCGCTGCAGCGTGCTGGATAAATGATCACTCGGCAACTAGCTCTGTTACTAGGCAACGCCGGTGGGGTAGGGGGTACGTGATAACTAAGTGCTTGAAAGGTAACTAGGCACGCCGGTGGGGGGTGGGGGGTAAGTTGGTAACTAGGTGTTTGAAATGTTACCTAGTGATGAGGCTTTACATGGCGAATGTACTTTGCCGTTGGCTATTTTTTTGTTAAAATTTCTCTGGATATTCAACAAGCGTGTGATCCCAATTCGTGACATAACGAGGGACGAAGGAGAGCATCACTACATAATACGATAAATGGTTCTGTGGAATGCTAGAAATTCTCTCCGACCAACCTAACCCGGTAAATAAAAATAAAGAAAATAATCAACGTATACCTAACACGAAAATAATGTTTAGCTATGGAAACGAGTTACCGGATGATAAAAAAAAAAAAAAAAAAAAAATGTGCGTGTGTGTGTGTGTGTGTGTGTGAATTATAATGTAACAGTACTAATACCCTCTCGACTCGTCCATCCTTCCAACAGATCGACAAGTACCTCAGCGTGTCCAAGCGCCTCGAGCTCTCCCAGGCGCTCTCCCTCACCGAGACGCAGATCAAGACGTGGTTCCAGAACAGACGCACCAAGTGGAAGAAACAGATGGCGGCCCGCATGCGGTTGGCCCAGCGACAGGGACTCCTCCCCCCACACCTCTACCCAGCCCTCCCCCCTATTCCCCCTGTCCTGAGCCCCTACTACCCCCTGGCGCCCCCCACCCATGGCCACCTCGTCCCGCCCCCGCCCCTCCTCACCCAGCTCTCCCCCCCTGACCCTCCTTTCTCCTCAGCACATGATCCTGCCACATCCTAGTTACTAACACATCAGAAAAACGTTTAAAGATCTGCCATGTATGTTTGCTTTCCTTCTCCCTCTCCATCAAAAATATACAAAAGACGCCTCTGCTCAAGAAGCCACAAGATTCTTTTTTTTTTTCCAAATATGCGAACATCCATTTCGTGAAAGCTGTACGTACGTGTATGTGTGTTACAACAAAAATTATAGTAAGTGAAAATTGTCATCCTGAAAGTTTACCTATTTCCCTCTCTCTCCTTCGGACCTTCAGCTTATTTAAACACCGGCGGTAAACGGTGGTCCTAAACATCTGTACAGACGCACCCACACCAGTCCACACGAGTCAACACCTTCTTCAGTCCACCCTATGGAGACTGTCACAGGAGGTGGGGCTTCTCAATAAAGTTTCGGGGCCGTTGCAAGTGACGCCACCAAGCAACTACTCCGATTGAGGAAAAAAAAATATAGGGGTAACTTAATTACCTAATGGTATCTATGCGCCTTTTCTTTTCTTTTTTTCAGCTTGCCATATTAACCTAATCACTGAACAATGGTTTACGTACAAAGTATAGAAAATTAGTTCTCCATTGGAATCAAAAGTTATCCAATGTCTCAAATACATACAAAACATGGCCTTAGGATTTCTCGTTCAGCTGCCACAGTTGGTTAGACCCTATTTTGAGCCAAGAGCAAATTTCACGCGAGCTAAACACAGCCTTCCGTAATGCCTACCTTGCATAACACATCACCACCAGCCCAACCAGCAACTCCCCTCATGCCGAACGGAAGAGGAGGGAGTCACATTGCAGAAAAGGCACAAGTAGCAGCAGCAGGAGGGGTTGTGTCGGTGAGGAAAGCACTTCCTCCTGGCATTTGGTACATCACACCAATGGAGACTGGGTGGTCCGTTTTGAAGAGATAATGTGTGTATTTGTCCGTGTCGGAGAGGAATTAAGTCGGTCATACCCTCACCCCTTACCTTTCTTTCACGGAGATGCTTGCTGGGCTGTTGTTGTGTTATGTAGGATAACAGGCACCATGATAAGCTGTGTAGGGTTGACGCGAACTTTGCTCAGCTGTTTACAGTCGGTTGGGTAAAGATTCGTAAGTTTTATCAACGTTGCTCAAACTTGGACAAGAACTTTTTAATTCTGGGCGTTTTTTATGCTGTATCATGGAGGTAGTATTTTTCTCCGGAAATCATTAAATGATTGACTTTTCAATGCCTTTTGTGGACCCGCCGCCGCAGCCGCAAAATAGTTCGCAGAGAGGTTCAACTTGGGGGACCCGTGGGAAATCGGGGGTTTAGGGTGGGGGAGCATATTCAAACTACTCCAACCGAACTTAACATAACCTAACCTCTAACGAAGGGGTTTCGCCCCCCTCGACCCCCCTCCTCATGTGTATGCGACTTATTTCTGCGAGGAGGTATTTCTCGCAACACCGGCTGGACCGTCGCCGACGCCGCCGCCAGAGGAGGCTACGCTTTCGTGATTATCATCCATTATTTTCAACAATAAAAAAATAGTCCTTGAATTTGATTTAAAAGGTGTTTCCATGATTGTTGAACGTTTGTAGAAAAGATATATGAAGAGCTAGTGATGTGTCATAAGGTAGGTAATGAAATACGTACTGGCACGTTGATAAAACGATTCTTAACCGTCGGTTGTTGTTCAAACTGAGGGCTGCGATGCCGACAGCAGCACAATGTCACCAAGTTGCCGTACTCTGCACAGTGTATTTAGCCAGTTTCTTTCCCCTTCCTAATGCACACACGCAAATAATGATATTCAATTATATTTACTGTTATAATCGTTAATTATTGATATTTTTGCTAGTGGAAACGATATATTGGTTTCTAAAATTCATCCGATTTCGTATTTTCAAATGATTATCGCACGTCTAGAAACGATGTTACACTGGTGCTGCCATTATGCGGGCACTCTTCGCAACTCCTGACATCAAATATGGCGAATATAGCTCCATCTCCTATACATGGTCTCCTTAGTCCACTACCAGCATATAAACAGCATAGTGTACCACCTGCAAACACTCGAACTATTACTTCTACAGCACAGCAAGTCTCAACCTGTCATTCCACCTCACCACGCCCGAGACGGCGTCACCAGCTCATGCCTCCGCCCGCTCAGTCCGCCACAAGTACCTACAGCTTACGAATAGTCCACTGTAACCACAAAAACTCGAAATATTCTTATAATGCGGCATGTCCCAGCCCGTCACTCAGCCTCACCACACCAGAACCCGCCTCACCATGCCTCTGCCCACCACAGCCACCTACACCAACACTCAAATATTCCTAAACCACCTCACTCTGCAGCCTCTTATCCAGTCACACTCCACCTCTGGCTCCACAGACAGCCTACTACACCCACACTAATAATTCTCTGCACCAATACGCATCACATCAGGTTCGGCGTCCTGCCACCCCAATCCATAGCCTCCAAATAGTCCACTACATCCACAACCATTCAACTATCATTACACAAGCACACTCCACAACCTGTTCCCCCGCCGCACCCCATCAAAGGCTTACACAGTCCACTATACCCACAGGAAATGATCCACAGTACCGCCATACACCACATCATGTTTTCCCGCCACGGTAGGCTGAGTCACGTACGCCGCGCCAATACACGCACCACGCTCTGAACACCCCATACCATACTTACTTGCCGCTGTACATCACTCCTGCATCATAGCACATCATAGCATCACCAGGACACCACATCACACAATAGGGGATAAATGTACATGCTCCGGAATGGTGTCAAGCCCTCACATAAACCCAGTTACTCGAAATCGCTTCAAAAAATCCAAATCGCTCTTCGAACACCTCAATCTTCCGACTCACCACATGGCGCCCCGATGCAGCTCCGCCTTGCCCACCACCTGCCAATCAATCAATCCTCACTTTTCACCTTCATCCCCCTCAAATCAACTATTCATGCATGCCATCCTCCTCCCTGGTGTCTTAAGTACCTTGGTGATGGCTTCAGGTGTCGCCGCCGCTGCCTGGGACGCCGATGGTGAGGGATTAACGCGGATCACTTCACCCAACACATAACCTTACCGCCGTGGCCGCCGAAAAGGACAGGGCGGGGTTCCTAACCGATAAGATTACATCACATTTTATTGTTTCCATTATTCTCCACTGTTTTAGAGAGGAAAAAAATAAACTTGGGCCTCTTAAAAAAAAAAAAAATTATACACATATACAACAACGTTATCTGCAATTCGGAAACTATCTACCATCAACTTAGTTTTTTCCCTATCAAGTATCAACTGACTTATAAAATGCCCGAATATATAATACAATAATTTAGATGACGCTCAAGAATAACTTAATATAACTTAAAAATATAAATAAATTGGGCCAAATTTAAAAGTGAGCTATGAATTGTAGGTACAGCTTTCACTTTATACACACACACACACACACACTGGTTATTAGCACACAAAATACATACACAGCCTAACAGAAGTCCAGTGATAGGCTACAAAGGTCTCATTTACCCAGTTCACTTTCTTCCTTGTTTGTAGAACATTGAATTATGCCTTGAAACATGCTTCAAAACTGCAGTACAGGCTTTATTCATAAGTGTAGATGCTTAGGCTTTGACATCTTCAAAACACGCAGAGACGCAAGTCTACTAGAATTACCATAACAACGGTCTGTTCTTCAAGCCTGTTTTTGTTTGACAGGCAGGAACATTTCTGCAGCGGTGGCCAACTCATTCTTCACTCCCCTTGAAACCCCACACACCGCTGCCGAGCTAAGGCCAGACAACAGTGTGTCTGGCGGCAGCTTTACTGTTGTCAACTTTTACTGCTTGTTAATAAACTGACCTTGTCGTCGTGAGATCTCAATACCCTTTAGAAAAAGCAATTTCTCATCTCCATGAGCTAATTTCTTGAGTTCACTTATTCCATGATCCAACTCTTTGCAATAAGGAGTCAACAGCTATCTCACAGCACAAAATAAATTACTATAGCCTCAAGTAAGTAGTCGTAAAGCTATTCCTTTTAGTTCACTGCTCACTGCGTCACTTTTTTTTTTTCTTTTCTGAACACAATTATGAATCTTAATTATGTGTTTACTGCAGTCTGTTGCAGTCATTTATTCAAACTAGCAAAACATTGATAAATAAACTGGATATTCCCAGCAGTGCCCTAATGCTTAGAAGCTCCAGACTCACCTTGCATGCAAATTTCCTCCTGCAGCCTATTTTGTTTATTAATCACCAACCTTCTTCCACACATGAAGCAGAATGTGGTTATATTATAAGTATCTAATGCACCAGAGATGTAACATCTATGGGTAGGGTTTCAGGGCCTATTACAAACCTATCTTCATACCCACACCCTAAGAAAATTTACCTAGTCATGAACAGGTTTCATGACATGATGCTCACAGCAGCACGTACATGAACATTACCCTCATAACCACTCATTTTACGTTAATATCCTCATACTTATTATGAGGCTAGACATTTGTTGATAATCCTCCAACCATCTCTATTAAGTGCTTCTTCATTAATACTAATGGCTAGGACCTCCTCCACATATTTCTTTGGTCTGTCTGGTGGTACATGAACACTCCAACACATTCCCATATGTGTTGTATCTCCATTTCCATACCCTGAAACATTTCACATGTGCAGTAAATTTTTATTTATTTATTTATTTTTTTTGACTGCCAGGGAAAAGAATTCACATTTTCCCTACCATACTTTCTGATTGTTATGGCAAACATTAATCTCCTCCAGCTGAACCAGACAACAGCAAGAGTTACAAGGCACTGGTGTTTAAATTTATGAAGCAGAGACCCTGGCTGGGGCTCAAAATAATACCTGACTATCAGAACTAGAAATTACAGTAAACCTTCCCTTTTATGCACCTTGATTTAACAAATTTCAGCTTTAACAAACTTTTTTGCCTTTCCGGTATGTGCAAGGATTTACTGAACAAGTTCAGTATTTGTGGGGCTATGTCTGGAGTTGGGCTGGCCAAGCATGTACATTGTACATACATGTTGATCAGCGTAACATTATGTCCAATGTATAACTATTGTTTTAATATCCCTGTATGGGTGTAGTATCTGTGATGACTGCTCGTATGTAAGTGTAAAACTTTTATCTAATATAATGAACAAACTTTTTATGTGATGAAGTCATTGGATATAGTGAACTTTCAGACTGTATAACCAACAAAGTTCATATACCAAAAGGTCAGATCCCTCAGATTTAACAGATTTTTGGATATAACAACATCCCTTCCCCCTAATTAGTTCGGCAGAGCGAGGGTTTATTATATTAACTACTTCAAATATTAAACCTCTCCTGTTGAATTAGGCAAGAGCATGGATTACAAAACATTGCTGAATATATTTTAGAAAAAATAAATAAATAAATAAAAAATAAAAAAAAAGGCTGGAGCTCTAAACACAACCTAACTACCAGAACAGAAATTACGAACTCCCACTGCACCACACACCCCAATCCACCCTGTCAGGTCTGTTTACTTTCTATCATTACATAAATTATAAACAACACTTTAATACAGTAAATGAAGTTGAAATATGATACATAATAAGCTTGACTCAATCCTGAAGAAACATACGATAAGTGTGGAAAAACAAACAGGTAAATCAGTCAGTCAGGTTGGAGCATGTGAATATCAACAGGACCTACACACATTCCTTACTGCCTAAATTAGATAATGAAGATGGTAACTGCAAGTCAAGTTGGTAAAATTTTATTCTTACATACAAAGGGCACATATACACCAAAATACTCCTCTGTTTTTCATCCAACAGAGCTGAATGAGTGAGTGTGAGTGTGTGTGCATGCCAGTGACACACACCTGCATCAACGCACCCAGACCTCAGTACTTTCTCCTCTTCAGGATCTCCGGCCGCCAGTTGATAGGGTGCGTCTCCTCCGTCTGGAAGAAGATAAACCAATCAGTTCTGTGCATCATGTCCTTAACCCTTTCACTGCTAAACGCTCACAGCGAGCGTTAGGCGTATTTGCTGGTGGTGCTAAACGCTCGCTGCGAGCTCCACCCGCACTCAAATCTCCCGTGTATGAAAGTGTTCCAACACTAATTCTCACAACACAGGATTGCCAATTGAGTGGGTTCTTCACTAAATTTGGTGGAAAATCATATCAGCCCAGCGCGGCAAATCTACAGACAAATAACTGGTGGATGTTCTTGCCCAATACTGCGGCATTTTTGCATAGCTTCACCTATCACTTGACTGATTCTTTGACCAAATAGTTGTAAATATTGCAGTTGGCAATACTCCCTTGCCAGAATCTCAAGGAGAGATGTCCGCAGTTCTCTCAATATGGCTGATCATCCCGAACGCACCAACGTAAGTGTTAACATTCAACACTCCCTGAACATGCATGTATGTTTGCAAGAGAGGCATACATAACCGACTCCTATAGATCTGGACCTCCTCTTTCCAATGGTGTTTTTGGTTATTGGCTGTGATGAATAGTTTTTGAGATACAGAGGTTAAAAGAGACCCCCCATTGGGCTGCCTGACTGTGCCTGAGGGGTGCGGACGCGACGTCCGCACCACGTGCAAGGAAAGGGTTAAGCATGTTTTCGTTATAATCTTCAGCACTGATACCAGTGACCCCATCTCCAGCTGATCAAGGTGCAGGATAAAGAAGGCCATGTAATCATTGTTATCCCTGTCCTCATCGTTATTAGTGAGATTATCCATCATCCATGATAGTGTCTGTAATAGGAGAAAGCTTAAAGTAAATGTCAACAAAAGTAAAGTGATGGTTTGTGAGCGAAGCAGAAGTGAGGTTGGTTGTAGATTTTGTATGCCCATATAGAGTGGGAATTGAATGTGAAAAACAATGCAAAATAATTTTGAATGGTGAAGAAATGGAGGAAGTCAATGAGTTTAAGTACCTTGGATCAGTTATGTGTAAGCATGGTGGTATGGAGGGAGAGATAAGAGAAAGGGCATTGCAAGGAAGAAGGGTGGTAGGGTCTTTGGGACGAATCATGAATGGCAGAAGTGTGAGCATGGAAGTAGAGGGATTCGAGAAATACAATAATAGTACCAACCCTCACATATGCAAGTGAAACGTGGGCCTGGAATGAAAGTCAGAGGTCTAGAGTGCAGGCAGTGGAAATGAGTTATTTGAGGAGTGCTTGTGGTGTGAGTAGAATGGATGGAATGAGTAATGAAAGTGTGTATGAGCATTTTGGAATGTGTCACAGGAGTGAAAGGAAGAAGTGTGGAGTGGTGGAAGAAGTGAAGCGACAGACCGTAAAGTGGTTTGGCTACATGGAGCGAATGGAGGAGAGTAAGATGACCAGAAGGGTGTATGTGAGAGAGATAGAGGGAGGGAATGCAAGAGGATGACCTCCAGTGAAATGGAGGGATAGGGTGCAAGAGTACGTTGGGGAGAGGGGGGAAAGATCTTTGAGAAGCTTTGAGCAGGCAAGGAGGGAGTGTCTGGATAGAGAAAGTTGGAAGCTCTTCTGCCGTGGCCATCCCCTGGTGGGAGCTCCTAGGAGCAGACGTCGATGAAATGATGATGATGATGACTATCCATCATAAGTAGAGTTGGGATAAAAAAAAGATAATCATTATCACCACCATAATCTCTATCTCTAGAGAGCCATTTTCCAATAAAGGCAGCGTGGAGAGCCAAAAGAGCCTTGTAATCACTATCATCATTATCAGACACCATTTCTAGCATAAGCATGGGGAGGGGTTATAAAGGCCAAGTGATCATTAGAATGAGTAAACTGTGTAAAATGAAGTTTAAAGCATAGTCCCTACACTCCACCTCCTGTATTATAGGAGGCACTACAGTCAATCCTGTCATCAAACTTTATGGTCATTACAGATAATAATCAGTACAATCATGTTGCCTGTAACCTAGACTAAAGGGGTCAAAATTACCATGTTAATACATTATCTCCACCATCAAATTTCATGGTCCAAGTAGTTAGTGTAAGAAATTCTTCCTAATACTATATACTTTTATTTCATTAAATAAAAGGTAGTCCCCACCCCCTCTCTTTCTCCCTCACTCTTCCTGTCCATATTTATACACTATGCATAAGTGGTAAGCATTGGTTTTTTTTTATATATATTTGTCTTTCTTTCAAAATACTTTCCTGTTACCTTCACTTTAAAAGAATATAAACACAACTCACCGCTGTGTCATCCTCCTTGTATATCTTGATGGTCTTGTCAGCATCGCACGTGATGAGTCGCGAGCCACTCTGATCAAAGGTGACGGCAAACACACCGGCTTCGCTGTCCATGGAGCCTGAGGAGGAGGAAGGGAATAACAGACGTGTGTCTCAATGGGAAAAAGTAAATGTGAATGCTGATTCCACAGGTGGATTTTGAGGTCATGCAAACCTCTCATGGCCTGTGGAATAGATGACAGTTGATGGATATTTACTTACTGGATAATCTCCCCTGAAACCAAGGTATAAGCTGTTTGCTGTATGACTTTTCTTCCAGCTTTGCAGCCCAGTTGTATAATAGTGGGTGCCTTAACATATTAAGAGATGAAAACATGGCAAAACAAGAGCTACGTGCAGACATAAAAAAATAAGGATGAAAAAAATACAAAAACAAACATACAAACATGGAGATGCACAAGAGAAGGACATGACTCAGTGAGAAAAAGAAGAGCAGTATTCCGTATGTACACTTCACTTTCTTATCTGTCATTAGGTAAAAAAGTAAATTCCTAACCTTCAGTTTTCTTTCTTTCTGTTGACAAAACTAAACAATGGATAGAAAGGTGTACAGACTCAGTTGGGAGAAGATCACACTCCTAAAAAGGACTTCTCTAATTGGATGAGATTCAAACATCCACATCAGTATTTTTCCTTGTCAACAGAGCCAGGCAAAGGGAAGATGGATAAGTATATATGACAATAGATACTCAGTAGGGAGATGTTTACAATCCTGACAAAAAACTTTTGTTATTGATCCAACCCAACATTTTTTTTCCTTTGTCTGTAAGACCAGCTAAGTATAAGAAAGAGTGTATACACATGGCTGAGTTACTGTTGAAAGCTTTGGGGAAATCTTGTTTTCAGATTTAACCAATCTTTGGTCGCTACCAAGTACTACCATTATATTTTTTATTGCGCCCCGCCTGTTTGTGAGGATATAGTAAATCTCATTTGCTGCACAAAGGGAGATTTCTACGTCCATTTTAGTGGATGTAGTTATAATTTTCAAAGAATGAATTTCATCAGCCTATTATGGTTTGCTTTCTTTTATTTTCTTAATATATGCCATGATTCACCACTACAGTTTATCCAGCAACTTTTTTCACTACTTTAACATTACAATCACCTGCAATCACAGTATAATGAGCGAGTCCAGTTCATGATTGAACATTGTAAAACTTATCAACCTCCTTATTGCAATCATCAAATGTTGAGGCATACACTTAAATTAAAGTCATACCTCAGTTTATGAGTTAACTCGTTCTGGAATTTTGCTCGCAAACAAAAAAAATCGTAAACCAAAACGAATGCACACTGTAGTGCTGAAAACACAAAGATCGCACACTAGAGCACATACATAAGAGGACACGAGCACATGGGTGCTACCTCTGCAAGCACACAATGCAGACGGAGACCCCATTCCCTTTGTTTTCTGCTCTGAGCACTCACGTCTTGCAGCAAACAAAGGGAACCCACGCTCGTATCTTCCACTTGTACAAAAAGGATGTTTGTACACCAAGTCACCGCTCATAAACCAAGGAAATTTTAGGTATTTTTTTGCTCGAAAATCAAAACACTCGTAAAGTAAGGAACTCGTAAACCAAGGTATTACTGTATCTTCAGTTTGTAAAAATCTTTCATCAAATTAATCACCCTGACATTCTCAGAACACCTTGTTATAAAGTGACCTCAGTCACCAATGCCTGAACAGAATATGTTAGGGCAACCTGATGCTCGCCCTACTTAAAAGTGACACACACACACACAAACAGTTATCCCCTTCACTGTTTCTAACCACCCTCAGTTCGAAGAGCCAGCCTCATGCTCACTGTTTCGAACCAGGCTCAGTTCGAGACTCGTCCCAACCACGGTTATAAATAGAGGAAACTTCCTCAAACAAATCTCACCCTTCTCCTGACCCTCACAACACTAAGGACGATGAGGTGACAAGTTGGTGAATCAACAATACAGCAGACCCAAGTGTAAATTCGTGACTGTTCAACACCGTGGTGTTCTTTTCCATTTTGTATCATAATGTTGTTAGTTGTAAGTGTTTGAATGACTGTTGGGCAAATGTGAGAGAATTACATGTGATTGAAATTTAATATATTAATATGATTACTCCGATTCCTTTCTGTTTTGCTACATCAGCCACCTGAACCCCATTGTACTAATATTTTTCCCCTTGACAACTACGAATACCAATAATCCGCCTCAGTGACGTAACAAATAACTCACACCATTAACCCTTTGCCGTTCCCATGACGACAAAGGTCGTCATGTGATTTTTTTAGTGCAGACGTCAGGATGGCGACCTTCGTTGTCATGGGAATTTTTGGCGCAAATGTCAGGATGACGACTTTTGTCATCATCCAAAAAAAGTTGTCTTAAATATTGGAAAAAAAAAAAAAAAAAAAAAAAAAAAATCTCAAGTTGTCAAATGTTGGATGATGGACCGAGCACATTGCTTGATACTTGTAGTAGCTTGTCCACATGGGGGTGGGGCAAAAGTAGTGGGCGACTTGTGGAACAATAAAGAATTTAGTGTAGCATTTGCTTCCGTCACGAGGAGTCACACGTGTGACCTTTCCAAGGAAGTGTTCATATTTCCCTCATATTGCTTATTATTTATTTGCAATGTGAATATTTTTTGAGGGGGCAAATTTTGTTTTGAGTAATGTGTAAATATTTTGCCTGTTGGCTAAATTTAACTTGCATTTTACATTGTAGATTTTTCACTTTTGGCTATTGCAAAATATAGCACTATTACTAATCTTTAAAATGACACCTATATGAGCTTTCTGTGATGAAAAGTAACTTTGCTAGAAGCATTAGAATCTAAACATCTCTAAGCAACTAGTTGAAATTTCTGCCAGGGCAAATCGCGAGAAAAATGCGGCTTTCACAGACGGCCATGGCAGGAAAGAGTTAAGCAGCACAACCAACAATGTTATGAGACAGTATATTCATCCTTTGCCAAAAATATATAGTACTCAAAAAGTACGTGGCACTAGACACAGGGCAGCACATACTTATAGCAATAAAGTATGATACTCTAGTGGGTGGGGTTTTAGAACAAAGGTTTGTGTCACTTTTATGATGTCACAGTGGCCTTGAGGCTTAAGCAGCAATGTTTGCGTTCTGCTTTGGTCCTCTGTGAACTGGCACAGAGGGAAGATCTGAACTGCACCTCTTTTTCAGACATGCTTCAATTAATCATGTTAATGAATGTCTATCTTTTATGTTGCATGAACTACAAGTTATCAAAAAAGACCTTAGCAACAAATCATTGCCCCATAGGAGGCAGGCAAACAAACAAAGGAAATTAATGAGCTTGTGGAGATATCACAGTCTACCAACAGAAAATGGCTGGTGACACTCCAGCCTCCAAACCAAGGTTTGGCTGGGAAGCCTTCTAATCATACTGTGAATATTGTGAAGCGTGCAGCAGTGTAGGCTAACACTCATGTCACAGCTAGGGTAGTGAGAGGAGAAAACCCTGGCATGTTTGGAGAAGAGATTTGTGAATGGAATCTCTGCTGGTATACAAGCCTCACTGCACCAGCTACAAGGCAGTCAACAAACCACCTCTCTCACCATGCAATGTGCCACCTTGGACAGCGTTGTCACATTAACAGAGCTTTCACAACTACAGTGCTTCATAATCAAGATAATATAAATATTAAATACAAATGACATTACAGATTCAACAACAAAAAATCTTGCGGATGAATGACGTGAAGTCTTTCAACAGATTTATGTCAACACATCTGACAACACCACTTCAGTCGTCCATGTGGAGTCTAGTGTGTGCAGTTAATTGGTATTCTTCCACTGCAATAAGGGTTTCACAATGGGTTCCAGATTCTGAAATGTGTCTTTATGCATCCAGCAAAGCTGCTGAAACTTCCTTCATTCCAGCTCCTTTTGCCTTGCAACTATATAGGCACTGTGAACCCTAACATTCTCTTTAAAGGCGGGGTTCGCACTATTCCGTCTTGACGGATCCGTCGACGTTAATGACGTCAGCAAAACAGCGGCCGCCTGTCAGGGATGATCCACTCCGTCAGTCCATCGCTCATCATTTGTTGACAAACATATGGACAGCATTAACCACAACGACTTCTTGTATATGTTATTTTGTAACTAAGTACTTCTATTTCATATTTTCATGATATGTAGAATGTTCAACATCACTGGACTGGCACCACCACCGCCGTTACAGACCCAAAAGTTAACTTGAGTTCATCTCTGGACGGGCTCCATGCGGGGTCTGGGCTCCGTTGATAACATCACTGACGGTCGACGGATCCGTGAAAACGGAATAGTAGGAACCCCACCTTAGATAAAAATGTATCCAGCACCTTTTTCTTTTGTATCGGGCATCTACAGCACCAATCAGAGCAACTATACTTGTATAGCCTCATCCTCCAATGATACCATCTTGCGAATTGCGCAGTGGCGCACACTACATGTCACTTTGGTGTGAAAGCACCATGCCACGTGTCACTTGCCACATGCAACATGTCACTCTGGTGTGAAAGCTGCCCTACAGCGTAAATGAACAGCATTTCATCTTATATATAATTATCTAGATTTGTATCTGAAAACACACACACACACACACACACCTGGTTGCACAGGGGCCTGCAGCTTCTGGAAGTTGTACCCTGTCCGCCAGTCCCAGAAGTAGAGTGTGCCATTGTCTGCCCCTGACACCATGACTCCCTCGCGGTTGATGGCCAGACAGTTGACGATGGCATTGTGTCCTGTCAGGTTCTGTGGAGGAAGAGATGTCACAAGGAAAAAGAGGAGGAGGAGGAAGAGGAAGGAAAATGTTTCTTTACAGAGCTACACATGATTCTTTACAGAGCTAGGCAGTCTTAAGACACGATATATGATACACTCTTCACAGTTTATGTTTACTGCTACGGCTGTGATTTGATTGATGAGAAGCTATGAATATTGTTCCTTAGGATGAGAATGGAAAAGAAGAAAAGAAACTATACACTGCCTTCATGGATTTGGAAAAAGCTTATGACAGAGTCGATTGGATTGCATTGTGGGATGTTTTTAAGATTTATGGTGTGGAAGGAAAACTGCTTAGTGCAATAAAGTCTTTCTCTGAGGATGCATCTGCATGTGTCAAAATTAGTGGTGAAACAAGTGAACATTTTGAGATAAAAGTGGGCTTAAGGAAGGAATGTGTCATGTCACCATGGTTGTTCAATATTTATATGGATGGTGTTATTAGAGAAATGAAGGGCAAAGTTGGGGAAGTTGAAGTAAAAATGTTCGCTGAGGGAAGGAAGTGGGTGCTGAATTCGATATTGTTTGCTGATGACACAGTGCTCATTTCAGAAAATGAAAGTGACTTACAAAATTTGGTCAGTGTTTTTGATAGTGTCTGTAACAGGAGAAAGCTGAAAGTAAATGTCAACAAAAGTAAAGTGATGGTTTGTGAGTGAAGTAGAAGTGAGGTTGTAGATTTTGTATGCCCATATAGAGTGGGAATTGAATGTGAAAAACAATGCAAAATAATTTTGAATGGTGAAGAAATGGAGGAGGTCAATGAGTTTAAGTACCTTGGATCAGTTATGTGTAAGCATGGTGGTATGGAGGGAGAGATAAGAGAAAGGGCATTGCAAGGAACAAGGGTGGTAGGGTCTTTGGGACGAATCATGAATGGCAGAAGTGTGAGCATGGAGGTAAAGAGGGATTTGAGAAATACAATAATAGTACCAACCCTCATATATGCAAGTGAAACGTGGGCCTGGATTGCAAGTCAGAGGTCTAGAGTGCAGGCAGTGGAAATGAGTTATTTGAGGAGTGCTTATGGTGTGAGTAGAATGGATGGAATGAGTAATGAAAGTGTGTATGAGCATTTTGGAATGTGTCACAGGAGTGAAGGGAAGAAGTGTGGAGTGGTGGAAGAAGTGAAGCAACAGACTTTAAAGTGGTTTGGCCACATGGAGCGAATGGAGGAGGGTAAAATGACCAAAAGGGTGTATGTGAGTGAGATAGAGGGAGGGAATGCTAGAGGATGACCTCAAGTGAAATGGAGAGACAGGGTGCAGGAGTACAGTAGGGAGAGGGGTGAAAGATCTTTGAGAAACTTTGAGCAGGCAAGGAGGGAGTGTCTGAATAGTGAAAGTTGAAAACTCTTCTGTCATGGCCATCCCCTGGTGGGAGCTCCTAGGAGCAGGCGTCGATGAAATGAAGATTATGATGAGGATAAGAATGGGCTAAATTCAGAATACTAAATGCAAGGATACCTAAGGAAATAGGGAGATCATATAAGACATTTAAAACTCCTTTTTAAACTTTCACTCATATCTAAATTAACTACAATACTGTTTGATTTGCACCATACACCCACCACCCTATTTGTGAATGGGCCTAATAAATTTGTATCAATTCTGCAAGATGTAAGTTTATAAATAGGTCAGGTAAGATACACACAAACACCACCCCCTTCAATACATCCCCACACAGCTATCCCACATCCACCCTTTCCCAACTACGCTCCAGTACCTGCATGAACTTCCCGTCTGGACACTTCCACTGTTTGATGTTGTCTGGTGCCCCCGAGGCGAACATGTACAGCTCAGGGTGGATGGCGAGGGCGCGCACACTCTTCTTGTGGTGGGTGAGGGTGCAGGTGCTCTTGCCTGCTCCTAGATCCCACAGGCGGATGGTGAAGTCGTGCGAGCCTGTGATGACCTGTGGGGTGGATGATGGATGATTACTTCTTGGATGATCGCCACTGAGTCAACGCTGCAGTGTTTGCTGTATGAATGATTTTACGGTAAGCAATCCAGTAATACGGTAATGGATGCCTCTACACAATGAAACACCCTAAAGCAAGAGGTGCCTGTACATGCAAGTCAAAAAAAGAAGAAAAATATATATACATAAAATGAAAGGAATTGCAGATACGAACGAAGGACAGAAAGAAAATGTATATCAACAACTACAGAAAGGTTAACCTGGTAGCAGCGACGGGCCAAATTTGTGGCTTTACCATGTAGCAGCGACGGGCCAAATTTGTGCCATGATTTAAACCCAAAAAAACAGATGATACATAAACTGATCACAAATGCTTCGATATATATTATGAAATGGTTTGAGTGAGTGATGATTTTTTCTCATTTTTCTCGCTTAGAGGGACCATTAAGAAACATGATCCCCGCTGCTACCAGGTTAAAAAAACATTAAGTACATTATCAAAGGAAGGGGTAAAAGCATAAAACACAAAGGAAACTTGTACACACACAAAAAAAAACTCACTGAATACTGAAATGTTAAAAAACAAACACACCACCTGTCCACTTAACCTAGACCCCCTTTACCTGTGGCTCGGCAGCCTGGCACACCACGGAGGCGATGGTGTTGGAGTGGCCTGTGAGGGTGTGGATGTTGGCCTTGGTCCGCATGTCCCACACTCGAGCGGTGGAATCTCGACCACAGGTGACCAGCACGTCAATGGTAGGGTGCAAAGCAAGGCCATAGCAGGCACTCAGGTGGCCGTGATAGTGCCGGATTACCTGGATGAAGGAGAGGGAGGGGAGCGTAGGAGTAAATTTCCAATGTAGATGAAGCATGGCAAAAAAAAAAAAAAAAAAATCTTAGAATTATTTTGTCCCATTTTGTAAAAGTGCCATTACATTATAAAAAAAAAACTCACTGGTTTACCAGTGGAATCTAACACACTCCTCATGAGAGGAACTTGCTATTGAGTAAAAAAAAGTAATGCTTTCCTGAAAATAGCAGAATTTACCAAGAAGCCAGACAATGGGTCAAAAAATTAGTATGTCATGCAATATACAGATATGAGAAAAATGTCACCGCCATTTGTAAAACTAATCCAGTCTTTGAGTAATACATTAGTAACAAGAGATCAGAAGAGGGACTGAACCATAAACTGACAGCATATATAAGTGACTTAGTGACTGAAAATCTACATGTTGCGAATAAGTCAAACTATTATGTTCCTTCAGTAATCAATACCAGCTTGACCCGCTACTACCACCAACACCAGTGTTGACAATAGTATTGATGAGAAACTTCATACCCTGCCCAGTTTTAAGTAACAATAACTAAAATTATGAAAGTTCTAATCATTTAAAAGATATAATGTCCAGGACCAGACAATATACTGTATTCTCAAGTCTTTGAAGAATGGCAGTGTCTTCTGATTGGAAGACTGCCAATGTAACACCAATTTTTAAGAAAGGTTACTGAAAAATACTGATCAATTTATAAGCCTTGTAGTCTAATGACAGCAGTATTTAAGGTACACAAGTATAATTAAACAAAACTGTTAGTTACTAAGAGAACAATTTCCTAATTACCGATCAACATCACTGATTCCGTGCACAAATTCACACATACAAGTATACATTATAAGCATCCATATGCACACATACACATACTCACCTTGTTGTACTCAAGGTCCCAACACTTGACCTGCTTATCTTCCCCACAAGAAAAGAGGTAAGGGTGGCGAGGGGACACGGCAAGGCCCCTCACGGCGGACACATGGCCAGTGAGGGAGAGCTTGAGCTGGCCTGAGGCGAGGTCCCAGATCTTGATGACACGGTCGTTGGAGCCAGTGGCAAACCACTCATTGGCTGGCTCCACTGCCACACAGCGCACCCATCCCAGGTGACCTGAAATAACCCGCGCCAGCTTCCATGGGGCGTGCCATTTGGGGCGAGGCAATGTGGGGGCACGGCGCGGCACCAGGGACTGCTGTCCAACACTAGCGCTCGGGGTAGATGAGGGGATCAAGGCCATGCTCTGGGGTGGAGGTGTGGGGGGAAGTGGAGGGTGTGGTCCTGAAGGAGGGGGCAGAGCAAGGGGGCTGGCCATGGTGCCATTGGCTGCCTCGATGGCCTTGGGGGGCAGGTCATCCATGTCTATCTCATGGGGCGCTGCAGCAGCCTTACGTCTGTTGTGCCTCACCAGCCCCAGCACAGGCCCATACTGATCCCGCGCCTTAGCCTGCCGCCGCAGCTTCTCCAAGGCCTCCTCCACGGGTGGCAGGCCTCCCTGGTCACACAGGAACATGTCATGGGTGCGCTTGAGTGAGCGGAACACCAGTGTGTGCACCGAGTGCCGCTGCACATCATCTGTGCTGGACGGCATCACTCCTGTCAACAAACAGTAGCCAGTCAGGATGGATCGAATGACCTTGAACACCTACAGCTGTCTCATCTAACTATATTGGTATCTTAACCCAACCTGAAGTGGTGGATTATTGTGACTTAACCCAGTCAGTGTGGAGGCACAGTGGCAGCAGCCAGATCATATATATAACATCCAAATATAAGATTTATTTTCAAAACATCTATACATGTAGAAGAGGGTCAAAGATTCCTGAATCTTCTATTGAAGAGAGATTACAGGTAGAGGGATTAGTTTACAGGAAACTGGAGAGTTCTTCACTAGATTTTAAGCATTTATTTATAGGCTATCAAGGAACTTTGCCCCCAATAGCCACACCTAAAATCACCAAATGTGGGGTACAAACTTGGCAGAGGGACTGTTTTTGTGCCGCAAGAGGCGGTAGTGGGCTAAACAGTAGCCTATCCGGATCTTTTATATATATTAATAATCCACAAGACATCCTGAAGTTAAATCAAAGTATGTGCTTATCTTTGTATTCATTCATACACATTGTTAATATTTATGTGGTGTCTGATTCACTTACCAGTAATTGTGTGAAATTCTATTGTGATATACAGTCACAGATTCATGCCACTAGTAAAAATGAAGCTAGTAATGTAAGTTTTGCCTACATGAAATTTACACAAAGATAAATATGAAAGCTCACAAATTCACAATAAGTGACATCACCTGCTTTGCACAGTAAAAATGTGCTTATTTAAGGCATCTGATACCCGCAAAATGGCGTGCGCTGCTGCCTCGGGCCACATTATGTAAGTCTGTGGGCCATAGTTGCCGTATAAAATTTATACGTATTTTCATATTATTATTCTGTTGTTTATTCAATGTTCTGTTTAAGAAAAAGAATACCCATAATTTTAGTTAGTTTTTGTTATAAGGATGATTTATGAAATACAATTATAACATTACAGCCTATACGTTAGGAAATGTACTGAATCCTGGATCGGCTATGGTGATGTTAGGTGCGCCTATTCCCCCCTCCCAGCAGGAAACAAACCCCTCCTGAACATCTCATCATAAGAGTACTAAACCTTAACTACCTACCTTAGTACATAAAATAGGAAGGATGATAATTTTATACATAGTTTTTAATCATTTCAGTGGGGATAGGACACAACTGCAACTGAGTCACCTGGTTAATAAGCACATGACATTGATATATTTGCCGAGCTGCTCAGGAAAAACTTGTTCAGAGCACTGCTTAGTAAATACCATCCCTCATTAGGATGCTGCCGAAAAGTGCAGACAGACCTAATCCCGACGAGTAATCTTACTAGGGTGACCACCCGTCCCTTAAAATACAGAATTGTTCCGCATTGGAAAATGAAATGGTGCGTTCCATTTAGAACCAATAGGGAACGCCATTTGTTCTGTATTTGTCTGTCTGAACAGGCAAGCAGATAAAATTCAGCATTTTAAAGCTGTAGTGATGGCATTTTCCAGTTAATCTAAAAAAACAGGCCGTAAAATTATGTGTTTGTCAAGGGTCGTCCTGAAATACGTGTACAGTATGCGACCCCCCTTCCTCCTGCCTCCACAAGCAGCAGGCAACGACTGTCAAGGCAGGGCAGGCTACAGAAATTTTTGGGTTGCCACCCGTCCCTTAACATCTTTCCGTATTGGAGAGTGAGATGTTCCGTATTTTTCTGATCTCAAGATGGCAACCCTAAATCTTACTGTCCAGCACTCCAACACAGTGGCCGCCAGGGGCCTGCAGGGTGGGCGGCCCCGCGAGGCCCTTGGCACACCAGGCCCACCGAAGCCACCAACCCTACCTGCGGGCGCCCCTCCTCCTGGCGGGGTGCGGGCCGGCCTCAGACACTCAGCCCGGCACGGACACACTGCACTGGAGGCACAACTTTTTCTTCTTCTCCTTCAGTGTCTGCGAGGGCTGGCTGCGGCTCCCCCCAACGCGTGGCGGCGGCGTCTTGTTTACGTTTTGGGGTCGCTTACACGCCGAGGCGCCACGCTCAAACTGTCCACATCGACCACATGAGGAAAGATCAATAATAGTCATAGTAATAATAATAACAATAATAATAATAATAATGATAATAATATGAATAATAATGATAATAATTATAATACTATCAATGATAATAATAAGTATAACAATACAAACCACTACTGCATATAGACTGAGCTTGAGTTGGGAGCACAGTTATATACATATATGTATATAACTCTGTGGTTGGGAGTCACCCGACGGACACTATCGGTGAGGCCTTTGGATCGGCGTCCTCCCGTACGGTCCTGCTGAGAGAGTAAAGAAAGGACAGGGTTCCCTTTCCTTCATCACAACCATTAAGGTAGTTGCTATTTTTTAAAAAGAAAAGTATTTAGAATAAGAGGAGAACCTAACGCTTAAAGCAAGGGGGATGACATTCCAGATAATGAAAAAAGAGATGCTTTGGAGCTTATATATGCAGAAACAAAATTGTCCAAACAAAAACACCGTTAATGCAGTCATAGACTTATCAAATACGAATGCACATAGGACACCATGTCATGCTGTAAGTCTCTTCCCTTCAGCCTGATCCGTGTGAGACGCTGTACAATGATCAAGTAGGAATGCGTGCGGAAAACAAAACATGACTTGAGGAGCGTACAACAATCATGTGATGCCCCAGATTAACAAACACACAGCAACCTCTTCACAGCTATGCAAAACAATACAGCAGGAATGTGTTCGGCTGTCTCCACACACGAGATAATGCATTCGATAAACCTTTTGAGGACACATTAGAATGAAGAGATCATGCGTAAATATATCTATGTCTAATTAGTGATTTCTGAAAATGTAATTTCCTCCTCTACATAGGTCCTCCCGATCATTCTTTCTCTGCTTATTTTAATTTACCTATTTTTCAACTTATTTATGCGTATCCATTTCTTTATCCTTTCCATTTTGTCCTGTTATATATATCCACTGCTAGAGAAAGGCAGATTAAGATAACAATCATTAAAATGTGTGAAACACGGTGCTCCTGTAAATAAAGCTGCCCTCCGCCCTCTCCCCTCCCCTCCAAAAAATCACATTCTCACTTATGAAGTATCAATTAATGTCTTGGCACAGAATTGCTTCTTTTGCTCTGGGGGCACTAAGCAGGTTATATTTTGGACTTATATCATGCACCCCTCCTGCATTTGAGACAAATTCTACAATGTAATCTAATGAATTTATAACGTCATTAACATATTTGTGGTGCCCATGCAAACTAAATGGCCCCAAGCGGATGTATGCACCGGGCATTTCACGTCTCTGTAAAGTCCCGGGAAAGGCGCAGAGCGGCGGCGTCCTGCAGGGACCAGCTGGGCTGCCTGTGACGTCAAGGCCCGACTCACGCCGCGTCCCGCCTCTCACGCCAAGTCGTGACGCTGGGGGGTGAGAGAGAGAGAGAGAGAGAGAGAGAGAGAGAGAGAGAGAGAGAGAGAGAGAACAGTCATTCACCTCAGGCCTATCACAGACAACACAGTAACTGCCTTGTGTAACTACATAAAAAGGAGTTGGACGTGACCGGCTTCATCTCCAGCTTGCGTTTGTTTGTCCGGTTGTACAATTATGTTACTAGATGGGGGATTACGGAATCTAAAAATACTAATAGCAGCAAAAACAAGAGCATCATTATCATCAACGGCGTCAATAACACAAGCAACAACGTCACCTTTTACTATTATCATTACTACTACTACTACTACTACTACTACTACTACTACTACTACTACTACTACTACTACTACTACTTTTTTTTACCTAGGTTTCTGCAGACAGCATCACCATAGCATCCACCCTCCTTAAGACAACAACATTAACAATACTAAATCTTTTCAATGTATATGGGGGTAAGGACGTATGTATGAATGTATATATCTATGTATGTGTGTATGTATGTATGTAAGTATTAGGTATGCATATCTGGCTCTGATTGTCTCTATGAATAGTATGTATGTATGTATGTAGTGACTGAGGTCAGACACGTGTCCGCGGTGTGCATCATGGTGGGGCAGATTCACTTTTGTTTGTCCTTGCTATCTATCATGCTATTTTTGGTTATCAGCGCGAGGAAAGGCGTGGACCCGCACCTGTACAGCACCCGCGGCCTCACCTTGCATGAGTGTCGCCAGGCAAGCCCCCCCGTCCCCCAAACACTGCCTGACCCCCCTTACCTTTACCACCCTGCCCCCCACCACCCGCTGACCCACCCCCTACCTTATCACCATACCCAGCCCCCACCACCCACAACACTGCCTGCCCTACCCTCACCTCTACCACCATCTCCCATCACCATCACCACCACCACCACCAGCACGGCCACTATCACCCCAACCCCTACCTCTACCACCACTCCCTGCCCATTCCATCACCTCCACCACGGCCCCAATTACCTTAACTCCCACCCCCACCACTACCTCTACCACCATCACCATGACCCCCATCACTACATACCCCATCCATTACCTCAACCACAGCTCACAACCTCCCACCCCTTCCATGGCCACCACCACAGCCCCCATCACCCCCAACCCCCACCCATCACCACTCACCACTCCTATCACTTTATCCACCCCCACCCCCACCACAACTAACACCCCCACTACCACCGCCACCACCAAGGCTGCTACGGGAGATAACTGTTGCGGAGAGAAGCTGCAGATAAGCCGGGCCGCTGCGGACACGATATAAAAAATAAAAAATGAAACGATAAAGAAAGTCATGGTAATGTGAGAGGGGCATGGGGGAAGCAAACGATGACTTGTATAAATGTGTGTGTGTGTGTGTGTTTGTGTGTGTGTGTGTGTTGCTGCAAATGTATTTTTTCTTCTTAGTAGCTCTGAAGTAGGCTACATACAAATAATCTTAAAGGTACGTACTAAGGGTGTGCCGATACCACGATGTTGGCCAATACCGATACCATACTTACTTTTCAGCCGATACCGATGATACAAATTTAGCCGATATTTTGCCGATATCGATAATTTCTTATTTTTGTTACATATCTATAAGACTATAAAAGTATAGAATTACTTGTATTTCAGCATTATAAATAAGGGAATTTGGGAATAACACTAGTTGGATGGTCTTGAAAGTTGGTAGTAAAACAATGTCTTGAAATACATAATAATAGCCAGAAAAGTATCGGCGTATCGGCCATATCTTCACCTTGCCGATTTTTTTTTTTTTTTTAAATATTTGTTGCAACCTCAAGGGTGGTGATACGGGCTATAAATGTGGAGCTCGTCAAGGTCGAGCGCGTTACGTCCCTCCGAAGAGGGACCACAGACTCATGAATAGGGAGGGGAGGGTGCCGACCATGGAGGTCGAAGGGTGCCGACAGACAGACTCTATCGGCCGACCGCAGCCTACCTGACCAAGGCGGTCTGTCGACGAGGAATGGCGTGTCTCGATATCGATACCGATACCCATAGCTGGGCGTTATCGCGATAAGTTATCGCGATACTTTATCGCTGATAACAAAATCGGGTTATCGGCCATCCGCTACCTATTTAAATATATATCGGTATCTTCGTTATTTTTGTAACCAAACAAGCGATAATCGCTACTTTTTTTCCGCCTCTCAGAAAAAAAAAACGTTGTCTCCTCCCTACTCGCATGCGTGGCGCGGGTGCCCGGTATTGTATGAAAAAACTTCGGGGTATGAATTATCTTCGGCGAAGAGATTTCATAATTAGATCATCAACATTAAAATTCAAGGTTATTTTTTTATGTTAGACTCAAAAATCAATATATCAAAGAGAAAAATCATTTAACTTTGCCCCAAAAATGATTATTCACTACCTCAGATTTGATATTCCATATTCGTTTGTGGTATTGAAGGCACCCGGTGCTGTGTTATTTGGTGTCCCATCGTCAAAAGCTGGCGCTTGTGTTAACAAACACTGGTCTCTCGTGAACTGCGCATGTTCAGACCAGTAAGCGTAGACCTGTACAGTATCACAAAGCTTTTTAACACATTAAGAGTAGTTGCTGGAAGGCTGAATCAGACATACAGTACCACCATCCTCGCTGTTTCTAGAACGATACTGTACATATAAATACAACTCGTACAGATTGTCGTTCTAGAAACATCGGGGATGGTGGTAGTGGTACAGTATGTCTGATTCAGCCTTCCAGCAACTCTAAATTACGGTTAAAAAGCTTTGTGAGACTGTACAGGTCTACGCTTGCTGGTCTGAGCATGCGCAGTTCACGAGAGACCACTGTTTGTCGGTGGGGACGCCAAATAACACAACACCGGTTCAGGCGTTTCTAGTATTACCGTCCATATGTACGTGTCAACGTGTGGTTTTCAGATTTTGTAAGTTTTTAAAAATACAGATAATGAAAATATGAATTCACCTATGTCTTTTATTTGAAATATCAATATAGTATCGTTTTCGCCTATCGGACTTATCGCTAGCTAGTATCGGAATTGTGGATTAATATCGGGTATCGGTTATCGGTTATCGCCTATATTTGTGTTTCCAGTTAACGAATATCGGTTATCACCGATAAGGTTTTCCATTATCAGTTATCGGTTATCGGGAATAAGGTTTTCTGTTATCGTGCCCAGCTATGCCGATACCACAAATAAAGGCTGATACTGCCAATACCAATATCAATAGAATCGGCACATCTCTAGTATGTACTCCTCCCTGGACACCAGACTATGTAAAGTAGTTTGTCCCGAAGAAAAAACAGATTCAATCGAAAGACACAATGTAGCAGACAAAGTAGTAGACACAAATTAATATACAAAGTAGTAGCTACATACAATGGAAAACAGTAGAAATAAAGTAGTATGTCCCGAAAAAAAATGTAGACAATAGAAAACAAAATTTGCTTACTCTTCATGGGGTCCTACGCGATTTGTAGTTAGGCCTATCTATGTCTGTATGTGAAATTCAATTTGTACTTAATCATGGACACACCCACTTTTGTACACGTATTCTACTGTAGAGAAGAGAAAAGAGAAACTTAGACATTACGTATGTTCCAACGAGTCACCTGATTAGTTACTTATATACTGATTTATTCATCCAACAACTGATATGACCCCGCTCTCTGTGTGCCGCTGATAACCTTTTAATTGAGTCACAATCAAGGAACCACCCAGACAGCATTTACCTTCACTGTTATAAAGTCAATTTGTTTCTCTGAACTTTTGAAGAATTGAAAATAAATGTAGGAATAAAAATCAGTCAACATCAGTTTCCAAGAGGAGTTCTCGCAAGATGTTAGGACAGTACGTGTAGCCAACACTCACTCTCTGGAACTTAGTCTATTTCCCCTACCAAGGATCAGGTTCGAAAATACACGAAGCAAAAGCGTTAGAGCTAAATAGTAACAATTAGCAAAAAAGAGAGAAAGCGAAAAATCTGGAAATCTTGTAATTTTAAAACAAAACAGATGAGAGGCAAGTTAAAACAAAAGAAAACAAAAAGAGAAAATATCAGCAGAAGAATAAACCAACAATCCAATGAAATAATTATTCTACTGAGTGACGATCATCGAAAAAAAGAAGAGAATATAAAGGTTAAACAGAGGACACTGAAATGCACGCATGACAAACACACACACACACACACACACACACCTGACAGATAAATCACGTTTGTACGAGGTGAATCAACATGAACAGGTGTTTGTGTATAGACGAGCCAGAGTAAACAGGTGAGCCATACGCCCGTACACGTGACCACAGGTGTGTGTGTGTGTGTGTGTGTGTGTGTGTGTGTGTGTGTGTGTGTGTGTTATAGATATTGCTAGATAGATAAATAGAAATGGAGACAGTCAGTCAGTCAGTCAGTTAGTCAGTAACTTCTTTGCTTTGTTAAAATCTTAAGTCATTGGGCCATTTAGATAGTTGGTTCATCTGCTACATAGTCGGTTGGTTAGTCAATTAGTCAATTGGTCAGTCAGTCAATCAGTCACTCAGTCACTCATTCGGGGATGATAATACTAACGTAATATGGAAAACATGGAAAGGTAAAATTGTAAGAATTGCCAAGAAGCAAGCAAACGTTTAAGATAAAAAGTAAAGAAGGTCGGAAAGATTTTAAAAGCTGTCAGTAGGATAACGGCTCGAAGGAGAGTGAATATAATGGGGAATGAAAGGGAGTAAACATAGTAAAGGGGTAGGTAGGGAGGGAAGATGGAAAATTTGACCAAAGGAGAGAATAGATACGAATACGGTAGAGAAACAATGTAAGAATAAGAAGGCAGAAGGGAAAAGAAGCACAGGGGGGCGATGAGGTAATAAAGTAAAAATAAATCAATGGAAAAAATAATACAAGACATGACAAACGTAAAACGAGAGAGATGGAGAGAAAGGAAACATTGAAAATTACACAAAAGGAGAGCAAGGAAGAGATGAGGATATGATGAAGAAGAATATAAGGAGCAAATATTAATGAAAAAAATATGCGGAAAATGAAACAAACATGAAAAAAGACGCACATGAAGGAGGGAA
Source organism: Eriocheir sinensis (assembly GCF_024679095.1). Classification (NCBI taxonomy): domain Eukaryota; kingdom Metazoa; phylum Arthropoda; class Malacostraca; order Decapoda; family Varunidae; genus Eriocheir; species Eriocheir sinensis. The sequence goes on along the minus strand of NC_066545.1, from coordinate 5,572,224 downwards.
GAAGGATAATTATGAGAAAGATGTGTAGAAAAGAAATGAGGATACGATGAAAAAAGAACCTAAAGACTAAATAAAGGACACGAAACAAACTATAAATAGAAAAGCAGATGACGACTGAAAGACGGAAAGCTACACAATAAGGGGAAAGATAACAGAGACGGACAAACTACATCAGAAAAAAAAAACGGGAGACATTTGATTAGATAAGAGACTCGTGGAGTAACAAAGAAAGTTATGGAGTAGGAGAAAGGAAGAGTGGGAGGGAGAGAGGAAGGGAGGGGGGAGGGAAGACATTGATTAGCTGATAAAATAATATATACTTAGCAACATCATTTGGAGACGAGGAGGGAAAGTGGGTGAAGGAGGAGAAGGAGGAGGAGGAGGAGGAGGAGGAGGAGGAGGAGGAGAAGGAAGGTCATTTTGAGACTGAAAAATAGGAAAAGAAGGGGATATGGGGAAAGGGTGAGAGGAAAAAAAGGTATACAGAGGAAGGGGTGAGAGGAAAAGAAGGGATACAGAGGAAGGGGGGAGAGGAAAAGAAACGGTTACAGAGGAAAGGGGGAGAGGAAAAGAAGGGGTTACAGAGAAAAGGGGGAGAGGAAAAGAAGGGGTTACAGAGGAAAGGGGGAGAGGAAAAGAAGGGGTTACAGAGGAAGGGGGGAGAGGAAAAGAATGGATACAGAGAAAAGGGGGAGAGGAAAAGAAGTGGATATAGGAGAAACTGAGACACACCTATTAATCCCCAACCCTCTCCCCCTTCCATTAACTCCCATTACTATAAAAAAGAAAAGAGGTGGAAGGAATGGGTTTAATATTCACCGGTTAAGGTAAGGAGGGGATTAGGTGGGGAGGGGGCAGGTGTGAGGAGGGGGAGAGTGGAGTTATCAGGGGAAGCGATAGGGTGGAGGAGACAGGGAGAGGAGGGAGAGAAAGAGGGAGAGAGAGAGAGAGAGAGAGGGGGATGGAAGTGTCAAGGACTGATCGTTGTTGCTAAGCTTACCATTCTCTCTCTCTCTCTCTCTCTCTCTCTCTCTCTCTCTCTCTCTCTCTCTCTCTCTCTCTCTCTCTCTCTCTCTCTCTCTCTCTCATTAACACCTGACCTGATGTTATCGCCAGTATTACATTTATTAGTGTGTCAGGTGTGAAGCACGTGTACAAGCTATCATTTGTCTTATTACTATTATTATTGTTGTTTTTCTTTATCATCTTCCAAACGAGAGTAGTGCATTTATTCTTACCATTATTATTATTATTATTATTATTATTATTATTATTATTATTATTATTATTATTATTATTATTATTATTAGTAGTAGTAGTAGTAGTAGTAGTAGTAGTAGTAGAAGTAGCAGGTATTTTTTTACTATTATTGTGACTGGTGTATATGGTGTTAGAATGCACTTGAACAATGACCTTTAACCAACTATATGTCACTCGTCTCACCACACACAAAAAAATAAAGACAGATAAATAAGCAAGTAAATAAAGAAATTAATATATAAATAGATAAAACATAGTTGCCATCAGTTACTCACAAACTTAACCTCACCTATTCAGAACTCGTGACTTATAATAATAAAAATAAATAAATAAATAAAAACTCGCTCACTCACTGCCGCTTACTCGTCTTATGCAATTCACAATCACCGTTGCCAGACTATCGCACTCAGAGCTTAGTGTATTTACAGGTATCTGACGTATAATTATTGCCAAAATACATCAGGAATTAACTATTTTAACGATAACTATAAGTGAATCTCGTTGTTGGGGCCCAGAAGACAGTTTTTGGGTCGGAAGTCGGTACATATAAGCGGCTGAGTACGGCAATCTGGCACCGTTGCTCACAATCACCCATTCTATTGCCTACACGTAAAATGAACTTACACTAACGTAAAAAAAAGGAACATTCACTCAGCCTCACTTATTCATTTACTCGCACATTGAAACTCTCTTGCTCTCCCCCTCTCGCAGAACGGAACTCACTTACTCGGAAATTAAGAACAAAATGCATGCACGTGTATAAGGGAATTTTCTCTCACTTGGAAAATGAAACTAAATATACCTTGTAAAACTAAACTCGACTCACTCTATCACTTACCTAATGAAGCACGCACTCACTCACGCACTCACTCTAAGTTACTGCCACAAAATTAAATAAAGTTCTCTCTCGCTTACAAAATGAAACTTACTCTCACCTACTTATAAATAACGCTCTCTCTCTCACCCACACACCCACACCCACCCACACCCACACACACACACTAAAAGCTCACTACAATATTCATCTATCACTCCCCTAATCTCACTTACTCACAGAATAACTCCCTCACTCTCACTTACAAGATTAAACTCTTACTCACACTCACCCACTTTCACTTTACCTACCAAATAACTCTCCATTACAACTTTCTCTCATAAACAAATCGCTCACAGCCTTCCTACGTCTGTATTTCCTCCTGCCTACGACTTGAACACTTTCTAGAGGGGCGTATCAGGACACCTCTACAGCTGATTCTGGCCTCTCTGTTTTGGAAGTCTTAGGATCGTAATGTCAGACGTTTACACCCCTCAATTCAACTATCTTCCAAGGCCAAAAAGGAAATCAATCTGGTTCTGATGAGTGCTTTTTTAGGTTCAGGATACAGAGGAAGGGTCAGACTAACGCAGTCATAAAACTACGCCAGAACTCCTGCATGGGAAATGTGTCAAATGTTTGTTTAGGCGTCGAAATGTTTGGAATGCGGTCGTTCCTGCAAACACTTATCGGGAGCATGGCCAGCGTTTATCTGCTTGTTTGTTTCCTCTTTTTTTTTTTTTGCCCTCCTTTCCTGTTAAAAAAAAATAATCACTCACTCACTCCGCGGTAAAATCAAGTCACCCGTTCGGCAATAAAAATGAGACTCACCCTCTCTCAAAGGCAGTACGAAGAGTCTGGGTTAAGTCAGGATTAGCAAGACTTGACGCTGAGAAACTGAAAGAGATACAAAAAAACGAGTTAATTAATGGTTAAACAAGATGAAAACGCTGTTGCTGTACCGTTTTTAAGGAAGATGTCAGTCATAGTCGAATTAATTTTTCATGCTTCATTTATTTTTGCTTCATCATTTTCCTCTTCCTTCGTAAACTGCGTCGAAGCACGCACAGGCATCCACGAAGGTGTGTCTCTCTCACGTCTTGCTGTGGTATTTAGGTGGATGGAACGTTGATTAAGAAGATATGAGTACACCTAGATGACTGACTTTAATCCATGCTCCCTCTGACTCTCTCGCTTTCACTCCTTATCCAGCCCCCCCCCCCCCCCTCACACGTGCACACAAACACACGCACCCCAACCCACCCACCCCACACACACACATAAGCCGCTTTACGAAACACAAATCACTACAACGCACGACAGTTTCCAAAAAGAGACGAATTAAAAGACTTGAGTTCACTTAAATGACTTCTTAATCCAAGTTCCTTATGACACGATCCCACTCCCCCCCCCACCTCTTACACACACACACACACACACACACACACACACACACACACACGCATCCAAACACGCGCCACTTTTCGAAACACAATTCTAACACACTCATTTTGTCACCTCGATTTCGTCACCGTTTCCATCTCATCCTCCCTTTATCTTGCCGCTCTCACTGTCTCTTGCAGGCCCGTATTTGCACACCTTCCGTCATCCCGATAACCTCGCCTGATAATTAACCAGGTGACCCCCGAGCACACGCAGGTGACGGGTGATTCAGGCCTGGGAACACCGACCCCAGGCAGACACGTGTACTTTCTCATTTGACCTTCCGTACTTCACACACCTCGCCAACGTGACCCCTCATTCTCTGTCTCTCTCTCTCTGTCTGTCTCTCTTTCTCACTTTTCTTTTTAGTATGTTTTTATTATTGTTATTATTGTTCTTGATCTTCTCTCTATCTGTGTTTATTTAGTATGTCTTTTTTCTATATTGCTATCCTTGTTTTTTTTCTTCTTTCTGTTTTTTTGTTTGTCTCTCTCTATTTTTCTCTCTCTCTCTCTCTCTCTCTCTCTCTCTCTCTCTCTCTCTCTCTCTCTCTCTCTCTCTCTCTCTCTCTCTCTCTCTCTCTCTCTCTCTCTCTCTCTCTCTCTCTCTCTCTCTAAGTAATATATTTTTTCTCACACACGACAAAACATTATGACGCTTTCTTTTTTTCCGAGGATTTGGAAAAGCACCGCAACTTTTCTATTCTAGATTCGTAAGGATGATTAAATCCAAACAAGATTTTAAGAGACGGGGAAAAAAATGCATTAAACAAAATATATAAGACTTTCGTCATTATTTCTCTCTGTACACACACAGTAACTTTTTTTTTTAGACTTACTTATTATGTTTTTTATAAGTCTAAGTATCTTAAAAAATAGCTATCTATCTATTTTTTTATCTATCTATCTGTTTATGCATCAACTTATCAATCTTTTAACATGTATATTTATCTATCCCTACATACCTATATCTCCTTTGCTAATTTTTTTTTTTACCTATATATCTTCTTACCTTTTTTTATATCATCATTACCTGTTTATCTACCTGTTTCTTTCACTTCCGCTTTATCTTCCTCTCTACCTACCTACCTGTCTACCTGTCTACCTATCTATCTACTCATCTTCTACCTACCTTCTTCACTACCTGTTTATCTACCTGTTTATCCTTCTCTCACTACCTCTTTATCTCCCTGTCTATCTGTGTGTGTGTTTGTCTGTCTATCAAGGGAAGGATGAAAGCACGAGGAAGTGAAAACGTGAGTAAGTGTCTGTTTGTTGTGGAAAGAAAGAGGGCGGGACGGAGGAGGGGGAAGGAGGGAGAGAAAGAGGGAGAGAAAGAGAGGGAAGAAGAAGGAAAGCGGGGTACTTCACCTCCTTAGCTCTGTTTACCTAGCATCATCTCTCCCTCTTCTCTCCCTTCTTCCTCCTCTCTCTCTCTTTCTCTCCCCTCTCCCTCCTTCCTCTTCCCTGAGGCGGAAGAATAAGGTTACGTAGTCGACTCTCCCTCCCTCCTCTTCCTCTCCCCTATCCTCTCTCCCTTCCTTTCTCTCCCCTTCCCTCTTCCTCCCCCCCTTTCTCTGCCCTTCCTTCTCCCTCCCTCCCTTCCTCTCCCTTTCCCTTTCCCTCCCTTCCTTTCTCCCCCATTCCCTCTCTCTCCCTTCCTTTCTCTCCCCTTCCCTCTCCCTCCCTCCCTTTCTCTGTCCTTCCTTCTCCCTCCCTCCCTTTCTCCCCTTCCCTCTCCCTCCCTCCCTTCCTCCCCCTTTCCCTGTCCCTCCCTTCCTTTCTCTCCCCTTCCCTCTCCCTCCCTCCCTTTCTCTGCCCTTCCTTCTCCCTCCCTCCCTTCCTCTTCCTTTCCCTCTCCCTCCCTCCCTTTCTCTGCCCTTCCTTCTCCCTCCCTCCCTTCCTCTCCCTTTCCCTCTCCCTCCCTCCCTTTCTCCCCTTCCCTCTCCCTCCCGCCCTTCCTCTCCCTTTCCCTTTCCCTCACTACCTTCCTCTCCCTTTCCCTGTCCCTACCTCCCTTTCTATGCCCTTCCTTCTCCCTCCCTCCCTTTCTCTACCCTTCCTTCTCCTCTCTCCTTCCTCTCCTTCCTCTCCCTCCCTCCCTTTCTCTGCCCTTCCCTCTCCCTCCCTCCCTTCCTCTCCCTTTCCCTCTCCCTCCCTCCCTTTCTCCCCCATTCCCTTTCCCTCCCTCCCTTTCTCTCCCTTTCCCTCCCTTCAAGTCTACCTCCCTCCTCTTCCTTCTTGTCCTTCTCTTCCTACTTGGCACTCTCCCTCTCTCTCCCCCTTACGCCATCTACTTTTCCTCCTCTCTCTCTCTCCTCCCCCCCTTTCCCTTCCCCTTCTCCTCTTCACTAGTCATTACCGTTATGAAATTCCAATTATCGTTTGTTCAAATAAATCTCAGTGCAAAGCAAACGGTCTCTTCACTCTGCGTTTCCTCATCGTTTCCTTCCTTCCTTCCTTTTTTTTTCGTATTTTCAAGTGAATCCAAACATTTATTCTCTTTACGATTTATCTCCAAACAATAAACAGCTTGAATGTGTATACTTTTATTTATTTATTTTATTTCACGTCTGACGCCGGGAAAAAAACACAAAAAAACACGATGATGTATGTGATGTGATTTAATTGTTTCATTTTCGGATGGTAAAGAACTTAGATATGAATTTTGTTTTATTTTTCTCCTTTCATGCATTTATTTATTTGTTTATCTATTTATCTATTTATTACACTTCACAAGTTTATCGTTGACTAAATGATATCAACTACGAGAGTTTAAAATTGTTATTAATCATAGCAATTAACAACTTGAATGTGCATTTTATTTTATTTTCTTCGTTTATCTATTTACTTATTTACTTATTTATTTATAGCATTTCACAAGTTTAACGCCGCCCAGATGATTTCAATGAAGTGATAGCAACGTTTTTCTTTTCCTAATAATAGCAATAAACGACTTGTATATGCATTATCTTTTCCGTTTTCTTTTATCAATTTATTTGTCTACTGCATTTCACAAGTTTAACACCAGCCAGATGATTCAATAATATGTGTGATTTTAACGTTTTATAAATCATAACAATAAACACCTTCAATTTGCCTTTTCTTTTCATTTCTCCTTTTACTTATCTATCTACTCCATTTCACAAGTCTAATGCCGACAAGATGATTCAAATAAGGGTGACCTTTTATCGCTTCATTTCTCAAGCGGTCAACACTCCGATGCGCAATCTTTACATTTTCTTGTTTTATTTGGTGGTGGCGGATTTCACGCTTTATCTCCAGTAGCCAAACACCGATGATCCGAATTACGAGATCAGTCACCATAATGTAACCCCCGCAACGCAACGCAACGCACTGTATTGCTAAACGGGACCGGTCAGACACGTAAGGGGCTGTTACTAAGAGGGAAGATATTACTATAAGAGCAGAGCAAATAACTATTATGGCAAGGATTACGACAATTATATAACTGGGGATCAGGTCAAACACTTCCTCTTATACAACTTCACCCTCTTCATTAAGCTGTTATTATTATTATTATTATTATTATTATTATTATTATTCAAACCCATCAGGAAAAAACAGTACTAATGATCCCATGACTGACGCTTCCTTCTCTCCACCATCACCTACCACCACCATCATTACCAGCACCACCACCACCATCATCATCATCACCACCACCACCACCACCACCACATGACCTTACTCGTTATCTAACTCTTTAAAATCCTTTCCTCCTCCTCCTCCTCCTCCTCCTCCTCCTTTTCTCGTCTTATCGGCGCCTCTGGACTCCGCGGATCAGATGACGCCAAATCGCTTACTAAGATTGATTCATGGGCTAGCGAGGAGGAAGAGGCGGAGGAGGAGGAGGAGGAGGGGGAGGAGGAGGAGGAAGAGAGGGAGGAGGAGGAGGAGAATGAGGAAGAAGGCATTAGTGTCAAGAAACCGGAGTGGAGAAAAGGGAAGAAAAATAAATAACGATAAGTAATAAACTTAAGTAAATAGCAACAAATATTATCGTACACATTTACATTGCAACTGAGTGAAGAAATTAATATCGTATAGCGAATGATTGAATATTTGTCTTCTTTGTATAGTGAGAGAAGAAAAAAAAAAAGATTACCGTAGAGTGTATGAACAACTGTCTTCATCATGCAGTGAGTGAAAAAAAAAACATACTTGACTTATCTTTTACGCACAGAACTAGGAAACTTTTGTCCTTATCGCCGCGTTCACGAGAAAAACGCGGCGGACACTGGTACCGGAAGAGCTATCGCCTCACGTTCTGGGAAGTGGGAGGAGGAGGAAGAGGAGGAAGTGGAGGGAGACAGGACGAGAGGGAGGCGAGGGGGAAGAAGGGAAGAGGGAAAGGGCAAAGGGCGTATGCAAATAATGAGTGGAAGAGAAAGGAAGAGGAAAGGAATGGGAAAATTGATAGAAAGATTGGGGAAGGGGAGAAAGGGAAGAATGAAGATGGGAAGCAACGGGGAGAAGAAAAGAAGAGGCAAATGGTACAGATACACGAATAACGGGTGAGGGAGGAAGGTGATAAAGAGAGGGGAGAGGATGAGATGACTATAGGAAAGGATGGAGGAAGGAAAGAGGATACTGAAGGAAGAAAAAATAATTAGGGAGGGAGAGGCAGGCAGGGAGAGAGGAGGCAGTGTAGGCAAAGGGAATGGAGGAGAAAGGAGGCGAAAAAGAGATGAAGATGTAAGGATAATGAAAATGATAAAAATAAAGATGGTAGAGATAGGTAAAGAGGAGAAAACATGGAAACTTTGAAACATGGAAATGCAGGCAACAGAAAGCCTATTGGCTCATTACGACGTTGCCCGCTTTGGTGAATTGATCTGCTCGACAGCCACTTGGGGCCTGGGAAGCAGATGAAAGCACTTCGGTATTCAGTTAACTTCTGACGCAACGAAATGACGGTCGATTTTATATTTGAAGCAGTCGATGGTATTCGCATTTACTACTTGTGAGGGAAGATTGTTCCAGTGGCGGATGACGTTTTGAAAAGAAACTCCTTCCGATGTCTGTGTTACATCGACTCGACTGAATGGGTAAACCGTTATTTCTAGCTCTTGAGTTGGTTTGCAGTTCAAAGAATTTGGAGTAATCGACAATATTGAACTTTTCAGGTACTTGGAGATTTGAATCATATCCCCTCGTAGGCGTCTTCTCTCCAGTGTAAAGAGACTGAGTCGCTTGAGTCGTTCCTCGTGCGGTTGAGCTCTTAAGGAGTCGCGGAGTAAGGAGTAAGGAGTAAGGAGAAGGCTTTCTGAAAGTCCAGGTATATAACATCACTGGGGATGTGGTCATCCCAGTTCTTATATATACCTTGGAAGAAGTTTAACAGATTCGTTGAGCAGGAGCGCTTGTTTCTGAAGCCATTTCTTCTTACCTGGATTTCTTCTTACCTGGATGGGGACACGCCCCATCCATAAAATTGTGCGATGTCTCCAAGCAAAACTGCAGTAGATGATTTTCATTAAGATGGTCAGATGGTTGGCTAATATGACATCACGAGATGGCACAGACAACTATATTAATTTTCAATACACAGTCAATAACAACAATCCAAACAAAACACCCAAAAGAACAACCAAACCACGTGGCAAATTAATCAAACTCGAATGCTGGGTGTCGGATGAGTATGAGTGATGGAAGAAAGAATAAAGGAGAAGGTGAAGGGAGGGAAGAGAGAGTTAGAGCTGATGTATCGGCAAAAACGGAGAGAACAATAACGAGTAATAGGGAGTGAAAGGGACAGAAATATGGAAGGGGGAGGAGGAGGAAGAAGAAAAAGTGGGGAGCAAGGACAAAGATAGGTGAGTTCCTGGTGACGGGAAAACGAGGGGGGGAGATGGAGAGAGAGAAGAGGGGAGAGGGGGAGAATCAGAGAGAGGGGACACTGAGGGCAGGGAGAACTGAGAGGGGGAGAAAGGGGGGGAGAAGGGGGGGATAAAGATAAAGCTCTAGGAGGTAAAAGGCGGAGAAGAGGGGTGGAGAGAAGCAGTGGGAGGTGAGCAGCAAGGGGCAAGGGGGGAGGAGGGAGAGGGGGTACAGGGAGGAAGGGGTTGGAGAGGGACAGGGGCAAGGGGGATAAGAACAGGAGGGAATAGATGCAGTAGGGACAAGGCAGGGAGGGGGAATGAAACAAGAGGAGGGAGGGGGAGGGGGCTCAAGCAAGAGGGGGGGCGTGAGATAGAAGGAGAGGGGAGTAGGGTTGGGGAGCAGAGGGGTGAGGGAGGAGGGAGCCATGGGGAGGGTTAAGTAGAAAGGGGGTAAAGGGTAAGGGGGGCAGGGGGTGAGGGGGGCTAGTGATAACATACCTACAGCATTACCATCTATGTGTCACTTCCGCCCCCCATTCGCCCCCCCCCCCCTCCCCTCTGTGGTTTCCCCGGTGGTTCACGGACGCCCATTCTTTTTCCTTTACTAATTGACCTTGATTTTTTTTTTCATTTTATCTAGTTTAATTCATTTTCCTTCCATTTGTCTTCTTTTCTGTCTTTATTTCAATTCTTCTTACTTATTCATACCTTTTACTCTTTCCTTTTCTTCAATTCTTTCTATATTCATGTATTTTTATTAATCTCTTTTAGTTACTTCGTTGTAATTACTTATTTATCATCTCATCTCTTCATTATATTCCTTTTTCACTTATATATTTATTAAGTTTTAATAGTAAGATTTTATTGTTTTCTGGAGTGTGTGTGTGTGTGTGTGTGTGTGTGTGTGTGTGTGTGTGTGTGTGTGTGTGTGTGTGTGTAATTTCTGAACAACAAAAAAAAGTATCACAATTTTTCTTTTCTTCCGAGGAATCGCCAGCACCCGGCAGTGTGTGAATATGTATTATTTGCTGCCTCACTGGACGCTGTGTTTCATCAGCGTTATTATGAGAGAGAGAGAGAGAGAGAGAGAGCACAGCAGTAGTTACTTAATATGAAAAAGAAAACACTCCTATCAATGTTTCTTCACCTCGCCCAAGCAAAAATGGGAGCTTGAACATAATATTTTTCGATGTAATCCTCGACATAATGCTAATAAGATTACTCCGCGAGACGCCCGTAATGATAATAATGATGATGATTCTAATAATAATAATAATAATAATAATAATAATAATAATAATAATAATAATAATAAGACAATCACAATATTATAACAATACCGATGATACAAAAAATCACTACTTCTACCACTGTTACTACTACTACTACTACTACAACTACTACTACTACCACTAGTATATACTAACGCAATCTTCAATATTTTTTTTCCTACATCCCATCCTGCAAAGCAACAGTGGCCTTTCCTCTCATGACATTAACCTCGCCCTTCCCTTTCCTTTTCTTAATTGCTCTTTCACGCCCATCGGCCTCCACGCTGCCCTCCACGCCCTTTTCCTATTACAAAAACTCTCCCCACCTTAATAATCGTGCCTCATCTCTTACCTATTTCCTCCTACGTCTCCTTTTCCTGCTTTCCCTTTCCTGTTTTTCATCCTTCCTCCTTCTGCCGCCCCCCCCCCCCTCCTTTTTCCTTCCTCCTCCTCCGCCCCCCTCTTCATGTCCATATACGTCCTGTTGGTCTTAACATTTCTCCTCATTGATTCACTCATTCTCGTAAGCACATATATCACCCTTCCGCATGCCATCTTTCTCTCTCTCTCTCTCTCTCTCTCTCTCTCTCTCTCTCTCTCTCTCTCTCTCTCTCTCTCTCTCTCTCTCTCTCTCTCTCTCTCTCTCTCTCTCTCTCTCTCTCTCTCTATTAGTGTTCCTTCATTCTTATTCTCGTGAGTGATTTTCCTCTTTCACATTTTCCTATTCTTTTCCATTGCCTGTTTCTTTTCCGCATTTGAATTCTTCGTATTTCTCTAATATCCTTCTCCACTCCCTCCTCCTCCTTCTCTTCTTCCTTGTCTTCCTACTTCTCGTTTCTCCATTTCCTTTCTCACGACCTTTTTCTCTTTCTCTTTAACTACTAGACTTTATTCTTTACATTTTTTTATGAGGTTGTCTACTGAATAAAACTAACTAACTCTCTCTCTCTCTCTCTCTCTCTCTCTCTCTCTCTCTCTGAACATACAACAGCAAAATAGACAAATAAATGGAAATAAACAAACAAATGCATCTACAACTATATTAAAAGTGCTAAAAACTATTCATCCAGAACTATTAACAAAATCTGAAGATACGTATAAATAACGTAAGCGTAAATACGGAGATATTTATACAGTGCGTCAATGGCTAATTTACTTCTTCGAATCTTAGTTTATTAATTTTGTTTTCATTTCTCTGTAAAAGATGAACATAAGAATCATTCAATCATAATACCCCGCGTCAAATCATTTTCTTGTATAACTTCTTTTATGTCAGTTTAGTTTAGTTTAGTTTTTTTTTTTTTTTACAGTAAAGGAGGCAGCTCAAGGAAAAACAAATATACAAAAAAGAAAAAAAAAGAAAAAAAGTCCGCTATCCCGCTCCGAATCACACGAGAAATGTAAAAGAAATGAGCGCAGGTAAGTCTCCTCCGTTTTACCTAATTACATGTTTCTCCTTCCAACACCTGGACGTCAAGAATTTCCCGCGAAGGTTCCAAAATGATAAAGATGACAGGAGGGGGGCGGAGGGAAAGCTTCGACTGACCACGATGAGTAGGCAAGGAATTCACCAACATCCTCATATGCTTTCTACCCTTGGGCTGGCAACCTCCGGAGTCTACCTAGCCTTTCGCCTTCTGCATTTCCTCCTTCGTACGTTTCTAGAATTTCAAATGAGAAGTATCGCGACACCTCATGACCACGTGTTGATAATTCATTAGTATCCTCGGTTGTCTTTATGATAATTTTGTTCCGGGCGTTGTCATTTGTCTCTTTGTTAGATTCTTGGTTTCGCTTTGTTTATACTACAAAGAAAACGTTGAGTGTAAACGTTTCCCCGCTTTTTTGTGCTTTTTTGTCAACACGTTTGTCTGTTGTTTAAATCTCTGCCATTCATTCTTTCATTCTTCATTTTTTTGCTACGTTCTTCTACCTTCGTTCATTATTTATTCCTCTCTCTACATTCCTTTCTATTTTCATTCTTTATTTTCTTTGCTACTTTCTTCTACCCTCATTCATTCTTCATTTTTCTTTTCTTCATTCATTTTTTCATTCTTCTTTTCTATATTCTACCTTCATTCTTCATTCTTCTTTCCTTTATTCTACCTTCATTCTTTTTTCTTCTTTTCTACGCTTTTCTACTTTCGTTCATTCTTTATTCTTCTTTTCTATACATTCTTCTACCCTCGTTCATTCTCCTTTTCTATATCCTTCTACCTTCATTCATTCTTTATTCCTCTATTCTACATTCCTAAGTGTGTGGTATTTCCGTCCTCAATTCGGCTGTCACCTTTTATCTTGTTACACTGTTCCACCCTCTAAGTCTAGCTACCCTTGTGCCTCCTCTTCCTATTCTTGTTCTTTTCATGTTTCTCCAGTTCCACCTTCCTCCACCTCCTCCTCCTCCTCCTTTTTTTATTGCTTCTCATATTCCCGTCATTTTTTTCATGTTTTTTTTCTTTTCTAGTCTCTTCTTTCTCCTCTCCCTTGCTCTTGTGCCTTACCATATTCTCTCTCTCTCTCTCTCTCTCTCTCTCTCTCTCTCTCTCTCTCTCTCTCTCTCTCTCTCTCTCTCTCTCTCTACTGCGTCTCTCTGCCCTCCTCCTCCTCCTTCTCCTCTTGCTCTTGTTCCTTCTCGTATCACTTGTTGTTTTCATGTTTCTTCTTGTTTGATCCTCCTTCTGCTTCTCTTCCTCCTATTTTCGTTCCTCCATCTATTCCTGTTCTTTCCCATGCGAGCCAACTTTCTAAAACCAGCTCCATCTGTTATTCCCTCTGCTTTATTCCTTGAATCAACTTTTTTTCTTGTTTTATTCTTTTCCTCCTCCCCTGTCCTGTTCCGCTCCAGATAGTGGTCACCTCTTGCAACGTAACCCGGAAATATGGTGTAACGAGATAGACGCCATGCATCCCAGGCGCACTCCCCACACTGGCGCCACGCCCCCCCCCCCTCCCCATCCTTATCCTCGCCTTCTCCTCCTCCTCCCCCTTGTCTCACCTCCCCCGGGCCGTGCAGTGACTTGATTTAGGCCACGTGCTTCATGGTCAGTGGACACTCACACTTCTAGGAAAAGTTTTGTTTAAACGTGTTATAACCTTTAAATGGATTCCTTTCTGCTATTAACTATTGAATAAGCATGATTCAATAACAGGACTCTAAACCCCGTGACTGTGAGTGTCATTGTTATCACTGCGTGGCACTCTTCAACACTGCAGCCCTCTGTATCACTGTGGCATTGTCAATATGGCACTGTCTATGCCATTATTGTTAATACTGTCTGTGGCACTGCTGACAAACTTCCCTCATCGCTTCATCACCTCGTATGACACTTCTTTTTATCTCTACGTATTGTGGTTTTCTTTTCTTCTTTTCTTTAATTTCCTCTTCTTCTTCTTCTCCTTCTTCTTCTTCTTCTTCTTCTTCTTATTATTATTATTATTATTATTATTATTATTATTATCATTATTATCATTATTATTTTATTACTATTATCACCATCATTATGAATATTATCATTAATGTTATTACTTTTTCCTCTTTTCTTCTTTCGTCTTTTTTCTTCCTCCTCTCTCTTTTTCACCATTTCTCTACTTTTATTCTTTTCCTTCTTTCATTTTACTCCATTTTCGCCGTTATCTTCCTCTTCTTTCTCCTGCACGAACACCTCTTCACCTTTCCTCCGCGTCCCTCACCACCACCTTCCTGACCACCACTTTCCACCTCTCTCCTCCCTCCTCTCTTCTCCCTCTCCTCCCCTCCCCTTGTCCCGTTATCCACTTATTAGGCAGCCACTTAATCCCCTCACGTTTCCCCTTACTCGCAACTCTCCCCTCTTCTCCTCTTTACCTACTTGCTCTTTTTTCTTCCTCTCTTCCCTCTCGTCTTCAAGGTCTGCTTTGTATACCCAGTGTCCTTCTCTTTCTCTCGGTTTCTCTCTCATTCCTCTTAACCCAATTTCTCTCTTCTCCTTCTTTTGCTTTTTTCCTTATTTTCCATCTACTTTGCCGATTATTCTTTATTCCATAGTTTATTTCTTTTCTTTTACCGCACGTTTCTCTTTCCTTCTTCATTGGTTATTTTACTTTTTCTCTTCCCTCTTCTTCCTCCCCTTCCCCTCCGTTAGTCCTCCCCCTCCCTCTTATCTCTTTCAAAACACTTAAGCTGTTTTGATTTTATTGTCGCTGTCTGTTCGTTGAGAGAGAGAGAGAGAGAGAGAGAGAGAGAGAGAGAGAGAGGGCGCACCTGCGTCTGTTCAGGCAGTGCCACCTCCCTCGTGCCTAGAGTCACGTGCCGACAGACAGACGCGTCAGACAGTCCCTCTATTATTCACCTAGTTTTCCTTCATTAATGACTCATTCGTGTGTGTGTGTGTGTGTGTGTGTGTGTGTGTGTGTGAGGCGACACCACACTCATCCTAATCATCTCCATCATTTTCATTACCATCACCGTCACCACCACCACCAATGTAACGCCACCAACACCACCACCACCAGCAACAACAACACCATCAAAAGCGTAATAACACACCACGGTGACGTAACATTGGTCATCACCACCACCACACAACCAAACAACCAAACAACCACAATCAACACAAACACCACCTCATGAACCACCTCATAAAACAAACACCAACCTAACCATACACAACCAGCTGAATGTATGAAAACAACAACATAAAAAACAGAGTGAGTCATACATTCCCACACGTACGATACTTTTTCCTTCATTGACTTGCAAACGTCATACAAACGATGCAGAAAGAGAGGGAGAGGGAACAGAACCAGGCTAAATCTCGCTAATCCCTGATCAGGCTGGTCTTCTCCTCTTCCAGCTCTTCAATTCTAGGCAGGGAGAGGAGAGAGGACAAGGGGTAGAGGCGTAGGTGGCGTAGGTCGTCTCCAGCAACGTTGCGTAAGGCGGGAAAACAAGACGCATTTTCTGGAAGCAAGATGAGCCCGCAGAGCTATGACGCAATTCTACTTCCTCGACTTCCTCCATCACTCTCTTCTTTTCCTCCTTTTATCGGTCACTCTCCTTCCTTCCTCCTTTCTTTTCCTCCAATTGCATCACTTTCCAGCGTTCGTGTAGGGAGGAGGGAGGTGCCCAGAGGAATAGTGATGGTAATAAACGTTTAGCGCACTACTTCTCGCGGCGTAGAAAGGAAGGAACGGTATCTTCGGGAAGTTACTCGGAACACCGATGAATGGGTGACTCACCGATGACGTCACTACGAGTTGCCAGCGGAGACCCGTGCGAATTTAGTTTCTCTCTCTCTCTCTCTCTCTCTCTCTCTCTCTCTCTCTCTTACCATAATACGCACATTATCTAGGCCGGATGGAGAGAGAGAGAGGGAGAGAAGAAAAGAAGGAAGGAAGGAAGGAGAGTGGGAGGGATAGGTAAAAGGAAGGAACTAATGCTGTGTTATCAATGACCCCCCCCAATCCCCCCTCTCTCCCTCCCTCCTTATCCTCCCTCCCTCTTCTCATCTTCTCTCCCTCCCTCCATTCATCAAGGCATTACTCAGAACAGATAATTGGATACCAGGAACCTCTGAGGAAGAGATGGGAAAAATAATAAGGATACTGTTGTGGCAGCATTATCGTAAAGGAAGAGATGGTACGGGAGATGAAGGCAGTGGCGGTGGTGGTGGTGGTGGTGGTGAAAAGATGGATGTAAAAGTATGTAAAAAAATTCAAAAGCATAATGGCACAGTTAAAATGCATCAAATTAATTTATAAATGAATGAATAGTTACCCAAAGTACAATGTCGAAATATTAATAACAAGTAGCTGAACAATAATTTATTACAAGAGGAAAAACTAATAAACAAGAGGCGAGTAAAAACAAATGAAGCAAAAGGAGAGAGAGAGAGAGAGAGAGAGAGAGAGAGAGAGAGAGAGAGCATGCAAACACTGCAAGTCACAGAGACACACCAGTCCTCGTCGACAGACCAACTTGGTCGGCTAGATTTCGATTGCCGATAGAGTTGGTCTGTCGGCACCCTGATACGGGCCGCGTTTGGTAAAGGCCCGTACTCCCTCGTGCAGGGAGGGAGCAATCTTTTCCTTCTTAACGGGCCGTCTTCAGACAAGGGCCCGTTTCCCCTAGTGATACTAGGAGATAAATCTTAAAAAAAAAAAAAAAAAATGCAAGTCTCCGTGTCGCGGTGCGGGCCGCCTCCCTGCATCGTCTTGTCATAATGATATTCCTCAGAGGCTCTGGCTCCCCGTGTGGCAGGCCCCACTCTGGCCACCACCAAGCAGGAACTGTGTACTAGGGATGTGCGGTATCGACAAAAAAAAAACCGGTGATGCCGATATCGGTTTCCTGAAATAATACCGGTACGCTTCTTACCGGTATAAGTCATGACACCAGTAATACCGGTATTTACTCAAAATATCGGTAATACCGGTAACGGTATTTACTTTTGAAATGGAAAATTTTTCCTTTGCCTTTACTCGTACAATATGTAACACAACAGTCGCACAAGGTAGTTTTAGGTGACTTCTAACTTTTATTATTTTTTGCATAGATAGTATTTTTAACATATAATGAAGATAAAAAAATCAAATCTTAAATATTTATTTTGGGGTCTGTGTGTTATAATAATAATAATAATAATAATAATAATAATAATAATAATAATAATAATAATAATAATAATAATAATAATAATAATAATAATAATAATAATAATAATAATAACAGTAAAATAATAATAATAATAATAATAATAATAATAATAATAATAATAATAATAATAATAATAATAATAATAATAATAATAATAATAATAATAATAATAATAATAATAATAATAATAATAATAATAATAATAATAATAATAATAATAATAACAATAAAAATAATAACAATAATAAATGGTTTAATTAGAAAACTGCATCATAATGATGGAAACAATAATGTTCATAAAAATAAGTTATAAATAAAAAAAATAAAGTAATGGTATAATGTATGTACACAAACAGTTTCCAGCAGGAGGCGGCCTAATATGTGAACTCATGCGCCGAAGTGACTCATTATCGTCCTGAAGTGAACAAACTGTAAAGCATACACAGACTGTGATCTAGGTGAATATATTACTCGAGTCTCATGTTAAATTCTTCACTCTAGGCGAAAACGAGTTTTCACTTTGCTCTGAGTCTGAAAGCATTTCGTATCTGACGGGCATGTGAACAGCAGCTCATTTCACTGACACACGCGTCGATTTTCATTCACATGAGATAATGTTACATATTATGGAACATTATCTCTCTCTCTCTCTCTCTCTCTCTCTCTCTCTCTCTCTCTCTCTCTCTCTCTCTCTCTCTTGAATAGGCTACTCATATCTCGTGCGCTAAGCGTTCAAAGACAGATGAAAAGATGAAGAATGAAAAAAAAGATTAAAAAAATACACACGTCCCCCACTATTCGTGAGTTGGCCATTCGCGGGTTCTACTCTGATTATGTTTAGATTTATGGGTCAATCATGTCATGTTCACTGATTGCAAAATCAAGCGCGCGCGAGAATCCTGGATACGAGGCGCTGCGTGGCCTACGTTTCGACCGCCAGTAGCCAGTAGTGAAGTCACAAGTCAGTGCCTTTGTATTTACGTATTTGAATAGTTGTTATATTCATGGGTTTGGTGCATTCAGTGCTGTACAAAAGATAAAAAAAAACGAAAAAAATACCGACTAAAAAATGCCGGAAAAGCGGTATACCGTTGTGATAAAAATACCGTTACTGGTATACCTAAGTACTACTGATACCGGTAATACCGAAACTAAAATACCGGTATTTCGGTATACCGGATACCGGTGCACATCCCTACGTGTGTACTGGCTGGTTGTGCCGCGCCGCCGTGTACAGCATGGAGAGCAACTCTATTATCACCCCCGTCAGGCAGGGCTGTCTCTGCCTGGGTGTGGATGTTCACGGCGGCCATGGCCGGAGAATTGCGGTTATATAAGTAGTGCACAAGTGTGCCATAAATATAGAGATACAGCTTCATTAATCATCGAGTATTACTCATAATTAATGGTAAGTTTTGTAAAATGTATATTTTGCTTTTTTCCAGTTTTCTTATATGCTACTGAGTGAAATATTACTATCATTAGACTATTATTATCATTACTATTACCATTATCATTTAAAGTACTAGTACCAACGTATTACTAAAATGGTAACATAATAATAATAATAATAATAATAATAATAATAATAATAATAATAATAATAATAATAATAATAATAATAATAATAATAATAATAATAATAATAATAATAATAAAAATAATAATAATAACAACAACAACAACAATAACAGCAACAATAATAATAATAACAGTAATAAACCATCTCCACCATCACCAATATAATTCTCCACATCATCACCACACAAATCATCACCACAACCACTACTACCATCACCACCACCACTTATCATCATCGTCATCATCATCATCATCATCACCATCGTCACTAGCACTATTGGCAGTGTTTAACTAAATTCTGGAGGTGAACAGAAATAACAATAAAAGCTGAGTTAGTAAAAGTATTAGAATTTTAAATCGCAGTGGTAATCAGAGGTCACTTATGAGTGGCTATGATAACACCTTAGGGTAGTAATTTCTTGGGGTAGTTAGTAGGGTAATTAAATGGAGATTATTAGGGTTAGGGGAGGAGGATCACCAGACTGAAAGCAATCCCATATCGTTTACAAGACTGATAATAAGAAGATAATTAAAGAAGTCACATAATTAACATCACGTAATTGACTGCTCTTTCGGCCACCTCTTCGGATGCTTTACAGGAGCAGCGAGTAGCGGGCTTTTTTTATTGTTTCCTTTTTTGTGTGTGCCCTTGTGCTGTCTCCTTTGTTGTAAAAAAAAAATCCATCTCTCCTCTCCCTACTCCTTCCTCCCCTGCCACCCACCAGACCTACATCTAAACACCTTCCGTACGCGTCTCGCATATCCAAACGTTTCTTGTTCGTCCTTCACACCACCACCACCATCACCGCCTTGACCACCACCACCACCACCATCACCGCCTTGACCACCACCACCACCACCACCGCCTTGACCACCACCACCACCAACACGGAATTTTCCCTGCCCCTCCCTCTCTCTCTCTCTCTCTCTCTCTCTCTCTCTCTCTCTCTCTCTCTCTCTCTCTCTCATCCACATTTCCCTTCCTTCAAGTCTTTCTTCTTCCATCCTTCCATACATTTATCTACTCTTCCCCCTTTCCTTCTTCTTTCCATCCATCTAATCCATTAACATCTCTTCTTTTATCTTTCCTTCTATCTATCCATTTATCCACCCATCCTCCCCTTCCTCCCTAACGTAAGCCCCTCTATCTCCTCTCATCTCTCCATTTTCTCTTCTCTCTCTACTTCTTTTCCATGACTTCCAGCAGCCTCTTTCCCTTTACTTCTCTCTCCTACTTTTCCTATTTTCCTTTTTTCCACCTTCCCTATCACCCTGCCTCCTATCACTCCATCCCATTTCTCTTTACGACTCAAACCGCCCCTATCACACACACACACACACACACACACTCACAATCACAGACACACGCGCGCACGATTCACACAGCTATATACGTCACACACACAACCCGACAAATCCCGAATGAACCGAGCAGCAACCAGTCTAGACCCCCGACGCTCCAAACGACACAGAGACAACCTGGTACAACCCAACACAGCGCGGCCCTTTAATCCAGCCTAGGAGTGCGTAAGAGAATCATTGTTATGCCCGGCACGCGCCCTGACCCAGTCCCCGTCAACTCCCTCCCCCTCCCCGTCCCTCCCCTACACTGCCATCCACGTTAGTGTGCTAAAAGAGACTAACAGAGGGGGAGAGAGAGAGACAGAGAGAGAGAGAGAGAGAGGGAGAAGACGACGTGAATGGAATTGTAATACATCTTACTCATTGTCATCCTCATGTTATTCCTCCTCCACCTCGTTTTCCTTCCTTCCTACTTCTCTTCCTCATTGTCGTATACCTTACTCATGATGATCCTTATTCTCGTCATCTTATTCCCCCTCCTCCTCCTTTCCCTTCCTTCTTCTCCTTCCCACTCCTCCCCCTCCTCTTCTTCCTTCCTCCTCCATAAACCACGTGAGAGTCGCTTCCTGGAACTCACTCACAGTCATGCCACGGCAAGTTCCTGTGTGTGTGTGTGTGTGTGTGTGTGAGAGAGAGAGAGAGAGAGAGAGAGAGAGAGAGAGAGAGAGAGAGAGAGAGAGAGAGAGAGAGAGCAGCAGCATCATTTCAAGGTTGATACGGAGCGGAATGATAAAAGGAGGAGGAGAAGAAGAAGAAGAAGAAAAAGAAGAGGAAGAAAGAAGGATGAAAAAAATAAAAAAGAAAGAAAAAAGAAAGAAGGCAGGTAGATGTAGAAGAGTAGCAGGATAAATAAGAAAAAAAAAAGAGAATGAGGAGGGAGAGGAATAAGAGAAGGAAAGGAAGGGAAAGAGTAAGAAAAATAAAGGGGTGAGCACAGAGGTCCACACACACACACACACACACACACACATAAGGCCTTCTGAGGGGCACGTTCTGTGACCTCTTATAACGGGGCTTTCATTGCCGTCCCTGTCAATTACTCTTCCTTACTCACCGTCTACCTTCTGTCTATGCTTCTCTCTCTCTCTCTCTCTCTCTCTCTCTCTCTCTCTCTCTCTCTCTCTCTCTCTCTCTCTCTCTCTCTCTCTCTCTCTCTCTCTCTCTCTCTGTCTCTCTCATCTATGTCTCTTTAATCACCTCTTCCGTCTCCTCTAACTACTCTTCTGTCTATTATCTATCTGTTCTATCCCATTCTCTTTGTCTCATCTCTTACCTGTTTATTCCATCTTCTATATCTCCTCTATTTACTTATTTTCTCCTCTTTTATTCTCTGTCCTATTTCCTATTCATGCTTCTTTGCCTTCGTCTTCTATACTCTTGTCTATTTTTGTATTCTCAGTCTTACTCCTTACCTGTCTATTCCATCTTCTATATCTTTACTTTTTTATTACTGTCTATTCTTTATTTTTCTCACCTGTTCTCTCCGTTCTCTCATTTATCAGTCTTTTCAACCCTCTCTCTCTCTCTCTCTCTCTCTCTCTCTCTCTCTCTCTCTCTCTCTCTCTCTCTCTCTCTCTCTCTCTCTCTCTCTCTCTCTCTCATTATTATTATTTTGCTGTTTGTTTTATTTATTTTTTGGTCTTTTGGCTGTGAATTCTGTTATTTTCCTATTTCTCTTCTGTCTGTATTTGCTCTCTCGTATATTTTTCCTGTCTATCCTTTTTTTCCCTCCATTCTTCTGTTGACCCACCTTGATCTATCGCTCTTCTTTCTTCTCCTTTGCCTCCCCTGTTTACCTTCTTTTCTACCTGTCTTCCTGTTACGTCTGTTTGTCTCTTGTCTGGTCTCTTTCATCGTCCTTTTCTTTCTTACGATTTCTTCATTGACGTCACATGCAACTAATCTTATTTTTCTCGTTTTTTTTCATTGTCATTTCTTTTTATTCTTCTTCTTTTTCTTCATCTCCTCCTTCTTCTTCCTTCTCTTCTTCTTCTTCTTCTTCTTCTTCTTCTCCTTCCTCTTTCCCTTCCTCTTCCTCCTCCTCCTCCTCCTCCTCCACCTTTCACTTTTCCAGTTTAATATTTCAATACTAAATGAAAATAAAAGGAAAGAGGAAAAGGAGAATAAAGAAATAAGAAGAAGGAAAGAAGGAGAAGGAGAAGGAGGAGGGGAAGGAGGAGGGAGAGAAAGAGGAGGAGAAGAAAGACAAGGAATAGGGAATCCGTAAGAAGACCTTTATTATACATGGCGGACCGTGACCTACTAGGGTACTTCCTCCTCCTCCTCCTCCTCCTCCTCCTCCTCCTCCTCCCTTTCTTAAATCTCTTCTATTTTCTTTCTTTCCTCTTTTCTGTCTTTCTTTCTTTCTTTCTTCTTCTTTTTCTTCTTCTTTCTCTTTTACTTAAGAACATAAGAGCATAAGAACGTAAGGAGTCTGCAAGAGACCGGTTGGCCTACACAAGGCAGCTCCTGTACACTCAACCCCACCTTACCTCACCATCCATGGCTTTATCTAACCTCTTCTTGAATGTATCTACGATATTGGCAACCACAACATGGCCCCCAAGCCTGTTCTATTCGTCCACCACTCTATTGGTGAACCAATTCTTGCCTATGTCCTTGTTAAATTGAATTTGTCTAACTTGAAACCATTGCTACGCGTCCTACCTGGCTCTTTTACTATCAAAATCTTATTGACATCCCCTTTATTAAAGCCCTTCATCCATTTATAGACTTCGATCAAGTCTCCTCGCAACCTTCGCCTTTCTAGCGAGTGTAGATTTAACTACTTCAGCCTGTCTTCATAAGGCAAGTTTCTCACCCCCTGAATCATCTTTGTCATCCTCCTCTGTACAGATTCTAACATCTTGATAACCATTCTATAGTAGGGGGACCAGAACTGAACTGCATAATCGAGATGAGGTCTAACTAGTGCTAAGTAAAGTTTGAGGATGACTTCAGCGCTCCTATTGCTTACGCTCCTTGAGATGAAACCAAGTACTCTGTTTGCCCGATTTTTAGCCTGAATGCATTGAGCCCTAGGACGGAGGTCAGCGCTCACTAGGACTTCTAAGTCTCACTCACGCCCAGACCTATTTAGAGGAGTGCCATTTAAGGAGTAATTGTGTGAGGGGTTATTCCTACCTATACTCAGAATGCTACACTTCCCGACATTGAATTCCATCTGCCACTTCCTTCTCTGTTACTAAAACTTCATTCGTCTTATTGCCGGGCAGAATCTCCTTTCTTATCTCTGTTCGTTCTACTTTATGATGTCCATCGGTCTTTTCTGTGACATTTCTACTTTCCACAGATGTCATCGTAATGCTTTCCTGTGAAGGTAGTTTTTCTTCTTTCTCTGTTACTGCAACTTCATTCGTTTCATTGCTGGGCAGAATCTCCTTTGTTATCTCTATTCGTTCTGCTTTCTGAGGTCCATCGCCATTTTCTGTAACATTCCTGCTCTCCACAGATATTTGCTTGATGGTTTCATGTGAAGGTAGTTTTTCTTCTTTCTCTGTTACTACAACTTCATTCGCCTCATTGCCGGGCAGAATCTCCTTTCTTATCTCTGTTCGTTCTACTATCACACGAACATCGCCATTTTCTGTAACATTCTTACTCTCCACAGATGTCTCCTTAATGGTTTCCTGTGAAGGTAGTTTTTTCTTCTTTTTCTGTTACTAACATTTCATTCGTTTTATTGCCGGAAAGAATCTCAATGGTTTTCTCTGTCCATTCTACTTTCTGAGGTCCATCACACTTATCCGTATCATACCTACTCTCCACACATGTTTCCCTAATGGTTTCCTCTTAAGGTAGTTTTTCTTCTCTCTCTGTTGCTAATATTTGATTCGTTTTATTGCCTGGCAGAATCTCCTTTGCTACCTCTGTTCGTTCTACTTTCAGAGATGCATTGCCCTTTTCTGTAAAATTCTTACTCTCCACAAATATCTCCTTGATTTCCTGTAAAGGTAGTTTTTCTTCTTTCTCTGTAACGAAAACTTCATTCGTTTTATTGCCTGGCAGAATCTCCACCGTTTATTTCTGTTCTTTCTACTTTTTGAGGCCCATCGCCATTTTCTGTAACATTCTTACTTTCCATAATGGTTTCCTGTGAAAGTAGTTTTTCTTCTTTCTCTGTTACGAAAACTTCATTCGTTTTATTGCCGGGCAGAATCTCCACTGTTTTCTTCTATTCGTTCCACTTTCTGTGGTCCATTGTCCTTGCCTGTAGTATTCTTACTCTCCTCAGATGTCTCCATAATGGTTTCCAGTGAAGGTATATTTTCTTCTTTCTCTGTCACGAAAACTTCATTCGTTTTATTGCCAGGCAAAATCTCCGTTGTTTTCTCTGTTCGTTCTACATTCTGAGGTCCGTCGATCTTTCCTGAGGCACTAAATGAAGTTTCTGTTTTGTTTTTACCTTGGTCATCCGCCCCTATCTTCGGAAAAAAGAAGAGTTGCGGCTTTATCGTCCTTCGGCTTTTCTCCAGTGGCATTGGTAAGAGGCTATACTTTTGCTTCCTTCTTTATAACAACTTCCTCGTGTATTTCATTACCCTCTTCGTCCGTGACCTTTTTCACGTCCACCGTCTGTGTTAGGGACCCGTTGTTTGTAGTGGTTTGCGTCAGAGTTTCGCTCTTTGTGACAGATTTTTCGCCACTTTCTTTACCTTCCTCATCAATAACAACCTGTATTTCCGCAGTCTTTGATACATTTCCGTCGGGCTTTACGTTAGTTTCTGTAGTCTTTTCAACGACTGTCTTGTTGCCGGTTACATGCCCAGTTTCATCTGTATTATCAAAGACTTTCCTTTCCACGGTCTTCATGGTGTCATCAACAATTATGAATCTCTTTCTAGTGTGGACGGTCTTCTTGGTGTTGGGGAATTGGGGTGCCAGCAGCCTGTCGCTGGCCGGCGGCACGGGCTCCACGGGGCTCTTGAAGGACGAGGCGGCCTTCCCTAGCCTGGAGAAGGAAAGATGACGACGGGGTGATCAAAGATTCACCCAAAGTACCTGATCTAGACAGTATAAAGACAAGGACGAGGCGGCCTCCCCTAGCCTGGAGAAGGTCGCTGAGGACCCTTGGAGGAAAGATGACGACGGGGTGATCAAAGATTCACCCAAAGTACTTGTCTTTATACTGTCTAGATCAGGTACTTTGTGTGAATCTTTGATCATCCCGTCGTCATCTTTCCTCTAAGGGTCCTCAGCGACCTTCTCCAGGCTAGGGGAGGCCGCCTCGTCCTTCAAGAGCCCCGTGGAGCCCGCGCCGCCGGCCAGCGACAGGCAGCTGGCATCCCGATTCCCTAACACCAAGAAGACCGTCCACACTAGAAAGAGATTCATAATTGTTGGTTGTCAGATGATATTAAAAATAATTACGGGTCTCTGCCAGAAAACCGCTTTCGTCAGCTCAGGGATTGAAAACAGAATGGCCTCCGGAACGCCGACCGGCAGGGAGAAAAATCCTCTTGGGTCTTCCTCCGCCGTAGCATCCGTTTTGGTAGAACAGGGAGAGTCGAACGAAAGAAAGCACACACACACACACACACACACACACACACACACACACACACACACACACACCCGACGGCAAGGAATTGTGATGTCAAGTCTTGTGTGTGTGTGTGTGTGTGTGTGTGTGTGTGTGTGTGTGTGTGTGTGTGTGTTTTAAGGAGGATGCGAGGCTCAGGGGTCCGTTACAAGGATGGTTAACGTCACCTCACTTTGAACTTCCCCGTTTCCCCTTCCCGCTTCATCATTGCACATCTCTCTCTCTCTCTCTCTCTCTCTCTCTCTCTCTCTCTCTCTCTCTCTCTCTCTCTCTCTCTCTCTCAGATTGGGATTTAACTCAGATTGGGCGCCGGTCACTAGCGGCGTCCCTCAGGGCTCGGTTCTTGGCCCAGTGCTCTTCATTATTTACATCAACGACGTGGATGTTGGACTCAATAATCGCATTAGTAAATTTGCAGACGACACAAAGATTGGTAACTCGGTTCTCACTGACGAAAACAGGCAAAGCCTCCAAGAGGATTTGCACAAATTTCATCTTGGTCGGATAGATGAGAGATGCCCTTTAACGTAGACAAGTGCCAGGTCCTTCAAGTTGGAACAAGAAATAAGAAGTTCGAATACGAAATGCGCGGCATTAAACTCACAAGCGTTTAATGCGTTAAGAACCTGGGAGTCAAAATCGCGTCAAACCTCAAATTCTCACATCAATGCTTCGATGCAGCAAATAAAGCGAACAGAATATTGGGCTTCATTAAAATAAACTTTTTATTCAAAAATAAAGATGTAATACTTCCGCTCTACAATACTTTAGTCAGACCCCACTTGGAATATGCGGTACAGTTTTGGTCTCCTCACCATGCAAAGGACATTCCTAAATTAGAAGGTGTTCAGCGTCGGGAAACAAAAATGATCCCTTCCTTGCGCAACAAATCCAACGAAGAAAGGCTTTCCACCTTTAACATGTTCTCTCTTGAGAAACGTCGCCTCCGAGGAAAACTGATCGAATGTTTTAAAATACTTAATGGTTTCACGAATGTAGACAGAACAAAATTGTTTATGATAGATGACACTTTGCGAACGAGGAACAATGGCATAAAACTCAAATGTAGACAAGTAAATTCAGACTGTACCAAATTTTTCTTCACCAACGTTGTAGTGCGAGAATGGAATAAGCTCCCACCGTCAGTGGTCCAGTGTAACACGATTGACTCCTTCAAAAACAAGCTCGACCGTCACTTCCTTGAACTTAATATTAACTAGAGTAGAAAAGCAACGTTTTGGAGCCATCTGATTAGTGTAGATTCACTTAGGT
>NC_066545.1:5515176-5540176 GCF_024679095.1 Eriocheir sinensis | reverse complement strand
AACCAGATGAGGAAAGGATAGGGTGATGGAAAGACATGACAGAGAAGTGAAAAAAAAATAACGAGTTGGAAAAAAAAGATGGATAATAACTAGTTTAGAAAAGGAAGAACAGATGAGGAAGGGATAGGAATGTGTAGATGAGAGAGAGAGAGAGAGAGAGAGAGAGAGAGAGAGAGAGAGAGAGAGAGAGAGAGAGAGAGAGAGAGAGAGAGAGAGAGAGAGAGAGAGAGAGAGAGAGAGAGAGAGAGAGAGAGAGAGAGAGAGAGAGAGAGATATATATGCATGCTGGAAAAGAAGGAAGAGGCATGATGACAAGTTTGAAAAAGGAATGAACGCGCTGAAGAAGGGAGAGGAATGTGATGATGAGAAAGAACGAGATAGAGAGGGAAAGATGCATGGCTGAAAAAAAGAAAATCCATGATATGTTTAAAGAAGAGAAAAAAGAAGATGAGGAATAAATAGGAATGTAATGATGGGAAGAGACTGGAGAGAAATAAAAGATGAAAGTAGGAAAATAAAGAAGATGCATAATGACAAGCTTGCAGGAAAAAAAATGAGGAGGAAAAAATCGGAAGGTGATAATGGAAAGACATGGAGAAGGGAAAAAAAAGATGAGAGCTGGAAAAGATGAGATGAATAATTAAAAGCTTACATAAAAGAAATAAGGAAAGGATCGGAAGGTGATAATGAGAAGACATGAAGCAGAGAAGAAAATTAAGGAATGTTGAAGAAGGAGGAAACTGCACGATAACGAGTTTTGAGAAGAAGAAAACTAAAGCCATGAATGTACAGACAGGAATGTGAGAGGCGGAGGAAATACGAACGAACAGGAATAAGAAGAATGAAAGAAAGGATACGAGGGGTTGAGAAAAAGGAAACACGTATTATGACGAAAAGGGGGAAGAAATGTGGTGAATGAAAAATAAAACATGAGATAGGAGACAAATAGTGTTGGGAAAGAATAGACTTAACACATTTATAGAGAAGGAAAAATAAAAGATCATACATAAAGGAATAAGAAAAGCGGAAAAAAATACAGACGAATATGAATAAGAGGAAGGAAAGAAAGGATACGAGGAAATTTAAAAAAAGAGGAAAAATACATGACAAAAAAGGATTAAGAATGTGGAAATTAAAAAAAAAGATTCGTGTGGAGAAAAAAAAAAGTATATAGAGAGAGGCGGAGGATAAAACGAAGTGGAAAAAGAGGAAGGAAGAAAAGGATACTGTATTTGTCTTCTTATAAACCATAAGAGGAGGTTATGACGTGTATAGGAAAGAGAGGAAGGAAGCGGGGAGGGGAAAGGTAAACTGTTGTAAGTCTAAAATTAAACTCCTACACTTTGTTAGTTTACGTGACTTGTTCTTCTGCTCACTCCTCTTCCTCTTCCTACTCCTGCTTTTCCTCCTTTACTTTTCTTTTCCCTTTTACTTATCAATTTTCATCTTTTTCCTCTTCTTTCTCCTCTTCCTTTTTTTTCTGGCCATGCTTTTTTTTTTTTTTTTTTACAGCAAAGGAGACAGCTCAAGGGCACACAGAAAGAGGGAACAATAATAATAAAAAAAGCCCGCTACTCGCTGCTCCTGTAAAGAATCAAAAGAGGTGGCCGAAAGAGGGGTTACTTATCTATCTATTACTACCTCTCTCCGTCCTTCTCCTCTAATCTTTTTTCCTCCTTTTATTTTCCCTGCTCATCCTCTCTTATCCATCTCCCACTGCTTCTCTTTTTCCTCCTCTTCTACCTTCTCCTTCTCTTCCTCTCCCTCCTCATTATCTCAATTATTCATTTTCAACTCGTTTTTCTTCTTCATCTTCTAACTTCTCATTTCCTTTCTTTTCTGTTAGTCTTCTTACCAGTCAATTTTCTACTTTTTCCTCTTTACTCTTCTTTCTTTTACTTCTTATCTTTTCCTTGTTTATTCTTTTACTTATTCATCTTCAATGCTTTTTCTTTTCATCTTGTACCGCCTTTTTTTCCCTTTCTGCTAATCAATTTCCTACTTTTCTTCCTCTTATATCTTTTTATCTCCTCTTCTTTCCCTTGCGTATCCTCTTACTTACCCATTCAAGACACTCTCTCTTCTTCCCCCTCATCTACCTAACACCATACCGTCCTCACTGGAAGATAAAAAAAAACTTTCCTACTATAACACAAATAATAATAAGTATGACCCAACGTAACTCTTGGATCAGGCAGGAAGGATATGTGCCCTTTTATGAATACCACTTAATACTTTCTCTTTCTCTTTCTCTCTCTCGGAAGGAAATGAATGAATGAAGACAAAAAAGGTAAAGAGAGTAAAGGATGAAAAGGCAGAGGAAGGAAGGAAAGGAACAGGTGTGGGTGGAGGGTGTGGGGGGAAGAGGAAAGGGGTTAAAGGGGTTAGGGGTTGGGGGGGGGGGAAGATAAAGATATGACAGCTTAATGATGGCGATAAGATAGTAGAATGTCGGGGGAATGTGGCGACGAAAACAAACAAGAAAGAAGAAGAAGAAGAAGAAGAAGAAGAAGAAGAAGAAGAAGAAGAAGAAGAAGAAGAAGAAGAAGAAGAAGAAGAAGAAGAAGAAGAAGAAGAAGAAGAAGAAGAAGAAGAAGAAGAAGAAGAAGAAGAAGAAGAAGAAGAAGAAGAAGAAAAAGAAGAGACGAAGAAGAAGAAGAAGAAGAAGAAGAAGAAGAAGAAGAAGAAGAGAAGAAGAAGAAGAAGGAGAAGCTCATGATGAAGAAAAGAATGCGCTCTACTTTTTTATTATCTATCCTTACCAATGCATGCTCTCTCTCTCTCTCTCTCTCTCTCTCTCTCTCTCTCTCTCTAGGAACATAGTTTACATAGGTCACTCTACAGCAGTATCCTCCTCCTCCTCCTCCTCCTTCTCCTACTCCTACTCCTACTCCTCCTCCTCCTCCTCTAACCTCCTTCTTATTCCCCTCTTCTAGAAAAAACATCCTAGACATGTTTAAACTGAGAGGATGATACCTGTTTCCTCCTCCTCCTCCTCCTCCTCCTCCTACTCAACAGGTTCTTATTCCTTGAGGTGAGCCACGTGTGCTCCAGGTAGACCGTGCAGAGGAGGAGGAGGAGAGGGAGGAGGAGAAGGGGTGGGGGAGGGTGAGATAACTTATCGGCGGGGCGGGGCAGCTCCTGGCACGGATATTACATATCGGAGGGTGGCCCGATGACGTCACGGAGGAGGAGGAGGAGGAGGAGAAGGAGGAGGAGGAAGGAAGGAAGAAAAAGGGTACATTATTAAGATGAGGACGAGGGGAAAGTGTAGAAAAAAAGGGCACACGAAGATGGAGGACGAGAATAAAAAAAAAGGATAATAAAATAAAGTTATGATGATGAGAGAGAAGAAAAAGAAGAAGAAAAAGACGACGAAGAAGATGAAGAATGAAGAAAAAAGAACTAAAAGGCAAGCGGAAAAATACTCGCTTACCAGGTTTGGAAAAGTACACGCGGAGAAAACCGGGAGGAGGATGAGAAGCAGGAGTTTGAAGATGAGAAGGCGGGGAAGGAGGAGGAAGAGGAGGAGGAGGAGGAGGAGGAGGAGGAGGATCGACAAGAGGAAAAGGAGTAGAGTCAGGGGTTGCAAGAGTCGGATTTTGTCTGTTGCGGCAACCTCCTTCCCCTTGGATTCTCCCCTTTCCTCCCCTCACGCCCACACACACACACACACACACACACGCGACCCTCTTTCCCCTCCTTTACACACCTTTCCCTAGCCTAATCTAACCTAACTTCTCTAACTTTTTCCCCTCACTAACTTCATCTCTTTCTAATCACACCTAACACAACAGCAGCAACAACAACAACAACAACAACAACAACAACGACAACAACCCTACCTATCATCCTCTCCCTTACTATCAAGAACATTATCACCACATCACCACCACCACCACCTTCCCCTCAACTCCATGCTCAACTCCACGTCACCGTCACACCTCCATCACATCACTTCCACACAAGACACACGTTTGGCTCCACATCTTTCCACGCCAGCAACCTCCACCATCACCACCACCACCATCACCACCACTACTCCAATCATTGCCAACATTCACCATCACCAACACCTTCAGGCTCATCACCGCCACCACCGTCATCACCACCGCGACACTTCGCCACCACCACCACCATCACCACCAATACCACCCTCACCACCACATTCACCACCACCACCACCAACATCACCACCACCACCACCACCACCACCGTATTATGCCAAGGCTAGCAGAGAGACAGATAGAAGGAGGAGGGACGAGGGAGAGAGGGAGAGAGAGAGGGAGAAAAAAAAGAGAAAAAAGGAGAAAGGAAAAAAATAACACGGCTAATGTCCTTGTTTTCTGAGGCGAGACATATTCTGGGGAAGCCCCGTATAAAGGTTGGGGTAGAGGGGGGGGGGGGTTAGGGGGAGGGGGAATGGGATAGGGGGTAGGGGGTGGTGTCCTGCTGCTCTGTTTAAAGTTTGTGGGTGGAGGGGGAAGGGGGGGGGAGAAGAGAGGGAGAAGGAAGTGTATGAGAGAGAAGGAAGAAGAGATGAAGAAAGGGATGGATAGAAGAGGACAGGGTTGAGAGAGAGAGAGAGAGAGAGAGAGAGAGAGAGAGAGAGAGAGAGAGAGAGAGAGAGAGAGAGAGAGAGAGAGAGAGAGAGAGAGAGAGAGAGAGAGAGAGAGAGAGAGAGAGAGAGAGAGAGAGAGAGAGAGAGAGAGAGAGAGAGAGAGAGAGGATAAGATATAACTGACAAACAACCTAAGGATAAAGCCACAAAAATACATTAAGAAAAGTGGATAAATGAAATGATTGGACGAGAGAGAGAGAGAGAGAGAGAGAGAGAGAGAGAGAGAGAGAGAGAGAGAGAGAGAGAGAGAGAGAGAGAGAGAGAGAGAGAGAGAGATAGGAAGTGGACGGAAATGACATTAAGTAGATAATGAAAGGAAAAAAAACACGACACGTTGAGATTATATATAAAGCAAATCAATGCACTTCACACACACTCACATACACACACACACACACACACACACACACACACACACACACACACACACACACAAACGAATCAAACGCAACAAAAGACAACAACAACAACAGCAGTAACATTAATTAACAACAAAAAGAACAATAAAATCACAACTGAACACAGTAATTAAAACAAACACTGAAAAACCAAACCGGAAGAACGAAAAAAAACCCACCTTGAAAGAATAAAGAAAAGGAAAAAAAAACCCGCGTCGACTAAGGATGACTTTTAAAATCTATGACAGAAAGAAAGAACGGCGATTCCTACTTTACGTAACTACTATGTCCTATGACGATGACGTGCCGAGAATGATGACTCTACGATGATGACGTAAGCACAATCAGGATACACTAATTTGTACTTTACACCTGACACAAGCAGGTGAGTGGGGAGGGGGAGGGGGTGAGGGGTGAGGGGGGGGTTGAAGGCAAAGTTCGTGAGGGAGTGAGAGAGTGATAGGAGGTGATAATGGGGAGGGGGTGGGAGGGTAAAGGGGTGAAGGGGTGATGGTTTAAAGGGTAAAAGAAGGGTAGTGAGGTGAAGGGGTGAAGGGGGAGTACGGGCCGAAAGGGGTTGACTATATACAGGAGTTGATGAGGGATTTAAAGGGAAATAGATAATAATGGTCTGTGGGTGAAAAGGGCGTAAGGGGTGAAAGGGTGATGGTTTAAAGGGTAAAAGAAGGGTAGTGATGTGAAGGGGCAAAGGGGGAGTACGGGCCAAGAGGGGTTGACTATAAGGGAGTTGATGAAGGAGTGAAAGGGAGATAGATGATGATAATGGGTAGGATAATGGAAATGAAGGGAATGAAGGGTGTAAAGGGTAGAAGAAGGGTTAGGAATGAGGGGGGATGAATATAAAGGAATTGATGATGGAATGAAAGGATAAGGTGGAAGTGAAAATGGGTGAGAGTAACGAAAATAAAAGGAATGATTTAAAGGGTAGAAAAAGGGTAGTGAGAGGAAAGGATAAGGAGTGAGGTGGAGTAATGAGGATTAGAGGAATGAGGACATGAAGGAGTGAGGGAATAAGGAATGGGCGTAGGATTAAAGGTGAAAGGAGAAAGAGTGAAGGGGTGAGGAGAGAGATGGAGTGATGGTGATTTAAGGGATGAAGGGATGACGGAGTGGAGTGAGGGCATTAGGAAGGGGGTAAGGGTGAAGGGTAGAAGGGTGGGGCAGAGTGAAGGGCTTAAGAGGTGAGGAGAGGTGGAGTAATGTGGAGTGAAGTGATGGAAGGAGGGAGTGAGTGGGTGAGGAAGGGGGGATGGGTGAAGGGTGAGGGGGTGGAGCAGGGTGAAGGGGTGAAGGAGGGTGAATAGTAAGGTGATGTGTATTTAAAAGATGAGGGAAGGAATTAGTGAGGGTATTAGAAAGGGGTGATAGGTGAAGGGTGACGGGGTGAAGGGGGGGGGTCAACAGGTAAGCTTTGCCCTCGAGTTCACCTGTTGCCCTTATCACCTGTCTAAGGCTTACCTGTTGCCTGTCCTTTGGCCCCAGGTGATAAGGGGGGAGGAGAGAGAGAGAGAGAGAGAGAGAGAGAGAGAGAGAGAGAGAGAGAGAGAGAGAGAGAGAGAGAGAGAGAGAGAGAGAGAGAGAGAGAGAGAGAGAGAGAGAGAGAGAGAGAGAGAGAGAGAGAGAGAGAGAGAGAGAGAGAGAGAGAGAGAGAGAGAGAGTTTGATTGAATGAATGAATGAAGAAAGGAAGGACGGAAGGAAATAAGAAAAAAAGAGAAAGAAGAAAAACCTGACACAAACAATCAGACAGACAGACAGACAGGCACAGACGAAACCAAGCCAAGGACGAAGGCTCGGGTATGCAAATGAAGTATAAGAAAAAAAAAATATACAACTTCCACTCACTTAATTAAAAATGGGAGAATGAAGGAAAACGGACATTACAAAGAGGAGAGTCGAGAGGAGGAGAGACAGAGAGAGAACGTAAAGGAGAGGCAAGGAAACAGGACTGAAAAAGAAGAAAGAAGAGAAAAAACAACTAATATGAAGCAGATAATGAGGGGTGAAGGCTTGAAGAGGAAAACGAGGAAAAAAAAAAAGAGCATGAAGACAACATTACATAACTATCACCAGAGAGAGAGAGAGAGAGAGAGAAGGAGAGAGAGGCGAGGCGAAGAGGACGAGCAATGAAGTAGGAAAAAAATGCAAGGAACAGACGAAGAAGCGAGGAGAGGAGAAGGTTAAATAAGAGGACAATCGGGAAGGAGGAAGAAAATAGGAAGAAAATTGAAGTAGGAAAAAATGAAAAGAGGTAACGATTGGCAAGATGGAGAAGAGGAAATTCGATGAACCCTGATTAGGAAGAAGAAAAGACAGAGAAAGTAGGAAGACAATACAAATAGGAAGAAAATACGAGAAGGAAAACAGGAAGAAAATTTAAATAAGATAAAAGGGAAAGTGGGAAGATTATTTTAAGTAGGGAGAAAAGAGAGAAGAAAAGGACGATGATGACAGTACAAAGAAAAGAAGAAAAGAAGAATAGGCAGATAATTTAAGTAGGAAGAATATCGGAGAAAGAGAGTAGCGTTAAGATTATAAAAGTAGGAATAAAAGAAGAAGAGAGAAGAAAGATTATGAAAAAGTAGAAAAGAAGAAAAGGGATGCGATTTAAGTATGAAGAGAAGATAATGAAGAGATAGAAGATATTGAAAGTAGTTAGAAGAGAAGGAATATGAAAACTTTAATAATAAGAAAAGGGGAGAATAAAAAGATTAACAAGAGTAGAAAGAAAGAGAAGGAAAACAGGAAGATTATATAAGTAAAAAGAAAAGACGACAGGAGTGTAGGAGGGTAATGAAGGTAGGAAGAAAAGAAGGAGAAAAGGAAGATTTTTTTAAGGAGAAAGAAAAGGAGAAGGACAGTAGGATGTTTATATTTAAGGAAGAAAACAAGAAGAACAGGAAGATAATAAAAAATGAAAAGAAGACAAGGAAAATAGTAAGATTATATAAGAAGAAAGAAAAGGACAACAGAAAGATCAACGAACTCTAATTAGGATAAAAAGAAAGGATGGATGAAGAAAGTTGAGGAGCATGAATATTAATGAGGTAAAAAGAAAACAAGAGAAGGCGAGAAAGATCATTGAACTCTAAACAGAATGAAAAAAAAAGACATGGATGAAGAGGGAGGATAAAGTAGGAAAATCAATAAGGCCGAAAGAAGAAAAGGAGAAGAGAAGGCGAATAATATCAGTGAACTCTAAAAGAAAGAAAAGGGAGGATAGAAGAGTAGAATGATAAATCAGGTAGAAAGAAAAGGAGAGAAGAAGAGAATGAGAAAAAGAAGACCAATGAACTCTAAACAGGACGAAAAAAAAAGGGATTCTTGAAAAGGGAAGAAGAATAGAAAGATTAACAAGCCAGAAAAAAATGAAGAAAAGATCAAGTGAAAAAGAAGATCAATGAACTCAAACTAGGAAGAAAAAAAGGGAAGGACGGCGAGTTTAAAGGGACCGAGAGAGGATGAGAGGGTGATCACTTTCTACTGCCGCGTCCTTCCTTGAGGGTGGAGGGCGACTGCTAAGCCTGGAGGGCGAGGCGCAAGCACATGGGACCTCGAGAACAGATTCCTCGAGTATTAAGTAGAGGAGGAGGAGGACGAATAGGAGGAGAAGATGTTGAAGACTAAGAAGAAGAAGAAAAATAATAATAATAATAATAATAATGATAATAATAATAATAATAATAATAATAATAATAATAATAATAATAATAATAATAATAATAATAATAATAATAATAATAATAATAATAATAATAATAAGAAGAAGAAGAAGAAGAAGAAGAAGAAAAAGAAGAAGAAGAAGAGGAGGAGGAGGAGGTGAAAATGAAGAAACAGGAGGAAAAGACGTCAGCGTTGTAGTAAAAAAACAGAGAAAAGAAAAAAAAACGATTGAAAACGAAAAATAATTGAAAGAAAACATAGATAAGTTCACAGACATAGATAGATAGATAGATAGATAGATAGATAGATAAATAGATAGAAGATACAGCTAAATAGATAGATAGATAGACAGTAGGAGTAGGAATTCAACTACAAACAATACCAAACAAAAAAGAAAAAAAAAGCAAGCACCGACGCTTTCCTCGGCGGCCTAAAGAAAAAAAAAATACAGACACGGCTCAAAAATCTCTTAATCTCCTTAACATTTTTTTCTTTTTTACAAACTTAATATTATACACATTTTTCGTCCTCTTCACTAACACTCTTTCTCCCTCACCCTCCTCCTCCATTCCCTCTGCTCCCTCTCCTTCTTGCCCTCTTCCCATCCCCCTTTCTTTCTACTCTTCCTCCCCTTCTCTCCCCCTTCACACTCCTTCCCTATCTCCACCCTTTTTTTATCCTTACCACTTCATCACTATCCCTTATTTTCCTGACCCCTTTTCATCCTTCTCTTTCCCTTTTATTTCTTCCCTTCTTTCCAGTCCTCGTACTTTCTCTCTTCCCATCTTCTTCCTCACATCCCTTTTGCTCTCTTTTATTCCCCTATTTTGCCTATCTTCTTTCCCGTCTTTCTTTTCTCTTCCTATCTTTTTTTTTCTCACACACCTTTCCCTATCTTCTTCCCCTCTTTCTCCTTCCTTCTCTCTACCTATCTTTTTCCCTCTTACCATTTTTGCTCACTTTTCTTCCTCTCTTTCTCCCTCTTCCTTTCCCGTCTTTCTTCTTTCATGCTATCTTTTCCCTTTTCACACATCGCGTCTGCTCTCTTTTCTTCCCCTCTTTCTCCTTTCTTCTCTCCAGTCTTTCTTCTCTCTTCCTATCTTTTTCTTACCTCACACACCTTTCCCTTTGTTTTCTTCACCCCTCTCTCATTCCTTCTTTACCGTCTTCCTTCTCTCTACCTATCTTTTTCCCTCTTACACACTCTCTGCTCTCTTTTCTTCCTCTCTTTACCCTTCCTACTTTCTCGTCTTTCTCCTCTCTTCCTATCTTTTCCCCTGTTACATTCCTTTTGCTCGCTTTCCTATCCGTATTTCTTCTTTCCTTCTTCCTTCCTTCCTTCCTTTTCCTTCTCTCCGCTTCCGTCCATTCTTTCTCCCTATTCCTCATCCCTAAACTTCTACACACTTCTTCACTTTCCTTCTCCCTTTTTACCTTTCTCTTCCGTCCACCTGTCCGTCCTTCATTCCTATCCCCTTTGCCCTACCAACAATCTTTTTTTTTTTTTAACTCTCCTCTCTTTTTAAACTTCCCTTCTTTCCTTCTGACGCCTCATTCCTTCTCTTTCTCCCTCCCTCACTTTCCCTTTTCTCCCTCTTTTTTTTCTCTTACAAATGGCAGATAAATGGATTTACACAGTCTCCTATACCAAAACAAAAATATAAAAACTTATTCCCCTCAAAACAAACACAACCTGAAGAATAAAAAAAAACACTCCAAGGTCTAAAGAAAACAACAACAATTAATAATCATCAAATAAACAGGCAAAAAAGTATGATGTTAGGACACAAAAAATATATATATCATACAACACTCTCTAGAAAGGAGAAGGGTGCGTGGAGACATGATCGAGGTTTATCAGTAGATGAAGGGCTTTATTAAGTGGGATATTTAAAAGGTTTTGTTGGTAAGAGAATCGGGTAGGACACGTAGTAATGGGTTTAAACTGGATAAATTCAGATTCAACAGGGACATAGGCAAAAATTGGTTTACTAACAGAGTGGTGGATGAGTGGAATAGGCTTAGCAGTAATGTGGTGAGTGCCAATACAACTGTCACATAAAAAAATAGATTAGATAAATTCATGGACAGCGATATTAGGTGGGGTTAGATACACGGGAGCTTAGGTTCAAAGGAGCTGTCTCGTACAGTCCTACCGGCCTCTTGCAGACTCCTACGTTCTTATGTTCTTATGTAAATGAAAGTAGGAAAAGTCATACTCGATAAAAAGATAATTAGGAAAAATAACACGAAATAAATATGATAAAGAAACAAACCAAACACGACAGGGGGTAATAAAGAAGTGCTTAATAAATAGATAAATAAAAAGTTTGCTCGAAGGGCTATAAATATACTAATTGACGTTACCTGCCCGTTGGTATGCACAGGTGGGATTGGGGGGGAGTTCCTGCGTGTGTGTGTGTGTGTGTGTGTGTGTGTGTGTGTGTGTGTGTGTGTGTGTGTGTGTGTGTGTGTGTGTGTGTGTGTGTGTGTGTGTGTGTGTGTGTGTGTGTGTGTGTGTGTGTGTGTGTGTGTGTGTGTGTGTGTGTGTGTGTGTGTGTGTGTGTGTGTGTGTGTGTGTGTGTTCAGCGAATATACATACACCTCGTTATATATCATACGCATTTTTTCTTTGTTTTACCATTATTATTATTATTTTTTTTTACTTTTCTATCATTTCACTTTTTATTATAAGTGTTCCTTATAATGCATTTCCTTTTTCATTTTTACATGACAAACTTTTTTTTTTTCGTCTTTGATTCTTTGTTTCTTTTCCACAAACTCCTATTTTAATTTCGTCTTTCTTTTAGCACGCGTATTTTATTATACCACTATTTCTGTCATTAGCATTAGCATCATCATTATTATTTATATCAGTAGTCATAACATCATCATTATTTCTATCATTATCTGCAGTAACATCATTATTTTCATCATTAGCAGCAGTATTATCATTGTTATATTTGTTTTCACGTTCGAGTCTGAGAAGATAATCTTAGTTCCGCGAAGCCGCCGCTGATGGAACGATAGTGTGCCGAGCTCCGTCCTGCTGCGCGGCGTGGGAACCGGAAGGAAGGAGGGAGGGGGGGGGAGGAAGGAAGGAAGAAAGGAAGAACGTATGAATGGAGGAAGGAAGACGGGTATGAAGAATGAGTCAAGGGAGGAAGGAAGAATGACTGAATGAAGGGAAGGAAGATTGGAAAAAGAATGAATTAATGTAGGAAGGAAGGAAGGAAGGAAAGAAGGAGGGAAGAAAGGAAGGGAAGGGAGGAAGGAAGGAAGAAAAGAAGGAAGGACGGAAGAAAGGAAGGGAAGGGAGGAAGGAAGGAAGAGGAGAAAGGAAGAAAGGAAGGAAGGAAGGAAGGAAAGAAGGAAGGAAGGAAGGAAGGAAGGAATGAAAGAAGGTAGGAGGGAAGAAAGGAAGGGAAGGGAGGAAGGAAGGAAGAGGAGGAAGGAAGGTGATATTGAAGGAAGGAAGGAAGGAAGGTAAAAAAGTAATAAGAAAGAAAAGAAGGAGAGAAGGAGAATGAATGAAAGAAGGAAAAGAGGAAGGAGAATGAATTAATGAAGGAAGGAAAGAAGGAAGAGAGGGAAAAAAGACTGAGTGAATGGAGGAAGGAAGGGAAAGGAAGGGATGAGGATAAGAAGAATGGATGAGGGAAAGAAGGTACAAAAGGAGGTATAGGAAGGAGGGAAGGAGAATGAATAGAGGACGAGAATATTTATGAATGAAGGAAAGGAAATAATGTAGAGAGGAAGGAAGTAAGGGCAGGAAAGAAGCGAATCTGAGACCTGCCGCGGAAGTGCTTACACAACAACAACAACAACAACAATAATAATAATAATAATAATAATAATAATAATAATAATAATAATAATAATAATAATAATAATAATAATAATAATAATAATAATAATAATAATAATAATAATAATAATATCTCTCACCACCACGAAAGGCAAAAACAGAGTAGCTAAGTGATCAAGTAATAAAGCAAATATCAAACTCAGTAAGAAAAAAAAAACACTGAAATAGCAGAAGTAAAAATATTAATAGCAAGATTTTTACTATCATTATCATTATCATTTTTCTTAGCCTTATTCTTATTATTCGTTTTCTTTATGTTCTCGTTCTTATTCTTATTCTTTTTCTTCTTATTATTATCATTATCATTACTATTGTTTTTATTTTTGTATTATTTTCACCATTATTTTCATCCTTTCCGAGGTCTGCACACCGTCAATCAACCATTACATCTTTCCTCGATCTAAAAATATATCCTGGCTTCCAAAAACTACGTTACTCACATTCTTTTTTCCGTTGAGCAAGGACGTCTACGAAGCCCGCTCGAACACGGAGGGCACAGCGGAAACCCCCCACCCCCCCCCCGAACCAGACCCAGCCGCCGCCGCCGCTACGCACCACAACAGGTTTCCTCGAACTTCGTAAAGGTCACCACTTCGCCGCACACGGAAAATTATCTGCCACGGAGCTCTTATTAGTTTTGGGAGTACTGTCGAGAGGTCTGCAGATAAGTCGTGAATAAAGCAAATATCAAACAACTGGGTCGTGTTAAATAGGTTTGAAGCTCTCTACCCTGATCCTCGTAAAAAAATAAATAGATGAAACGAATTGATAAATAGATAGACAGACAGACATACGGACAAACAAGCAAATAGATAGCTAGACAGATACATTGATACATGGATATAGATAGATGGACATAGATAGAGATAAAGGCAACAAAAATGAGTCGTAAAAAAATGTTTGAATACACATGAAAAAGAAAAAAAGAAAAAGAAAATACGCAGATAAATATAGAGATACGGACATAAACTGGTACAGAGAGAGAAATAGAAAAGAGAGAAAACAAATAAAATAATGAAACCCACCAGTAAAAAATAAAAAACGGACTAAAAAAATAAAATATTACAACTAAAAACTCAAACAAAATACATAGACAATAATATAAAGCTGAAGACATATACTGACAGACCGAAAAAGAGCAAGAAAGAAAAATAAACAAAACTAAGAAAGAAAAAAAAAAGCAATCTAAAAGAAACAAAAAAAAATCAGGAGAATGAATTTATGAAGGAAGGAAAGAAAAAGAGCTAAAAAAACTAATAAAGAAACAAAAAACAAACAAAAAAATCTAAAAAAAAAATCAAACCAATAATTAAACAAACAAACTAAAAACAAACAAATAAAACAGTGTGTGTGTGGGGGGGGGTGGGGGGGGGTATAAGAAACGTTAGTCAATATTTCTCGTTTTTTTTATATATATATTATGCTCGTCCTTTTTCCTTCCTCATCCTGTTATCGCTCAATTTTTTTCTTATTTCTCGCCTCCTGACAGACCGAAAAAGAGCAAGAAAAAAAAACTAAGAAAGAAACAAAAAACAAGCAATAAAAATCTAAAAACAAAAAAAAATCAAACCAATAATTAAACAAACAAACGAAAAATAAACAAATAAAACAGTGAAACAAAATCGACTCTCCCGGACGCTCCCGATTAACCAAGCCTGACCAACCTGATGCGACTAGATTGAGCGGCGGTTCCTTCCTACGCCCGGGCCTCCGTCTGTTGCCCCGCGTCGGGATTACCACCTGGTTATTAGGGGCCCCGGGCTAACGTTTTCGGAAGCCTGTTTTTGTATTTT
This sequence comes from Eriocheir sinensis, assembly GCF_024679095.1. Lineage (NCBI taxonomy): Eukaryota > Metazoa > Arthropoda > Malacostraca > Decapoda > Varunidae > Eriocheir > Eriocheir sinensis. The sequence goes on along the minus strand of NC_066545.1, from coordinate 5,525,813 downwards.
GGGGGGAATGTACTTGTTTTTGTTGTCCGTGTGTGTGATTTTCCTATGAGTTTCGTTTTCAGGAATTGGTGTAAATATTTTTTAAGCGGGGGAGGGGGGGGGGTATGCGAACGTTGGTCAATACTTCTCGTTTTCTTTACTATTATTCTCGTCATTTTCCCTTCCTCATCCTGTTATCATTCTATTTTTTTTCTTATTTCTCGCCTCCTATTCTCATCCTGGCTTTATTCCTTTCATCCTATCCTCATTCTTTTCTAATCTTTTGATCCTCTCATCCTTTTCTAATCTTTTGATCCTCTCATCCTATCCTCATCCTTTTCTATTTCTTTCATCCTTTCATCTTATCCTCATCCTTTTCTATTCCTTTCATTTTATGCTCATCCTATCCTCATCCTTTTCTATTCCTTTCATCCTCTCATCTTATCCTCATCCTTGTCTATTCCTCTCCTCCTCTCAGTCTATTCTCATCCTTTATCAATTCCTCTCATCCTGTTCGTTCTTTTTTTTTGTATGTGTATGATTTTTCTTGCTCGGTCTTTTCGCTTTTTTTTTTTTTAGTTCTCTCATCCTTTTCGCTCTTCGTTTATTGCTTGGTGATTTCCGTGGCCTAATTTTTTTTTTTTTCTGGAATTAGTTTATTTTTTTCTATGCAAACACACACTGCTCAACATTGTCTATTTTTTTCATTTCTCATCCTATTCGCTCTTGGGTTTCGGAATCGCTACTTCTTTTATTGTTGCTGTTTTTGTTATCGTTTACATACAAGGGTGCTTCGTCTTCACTTACTACTTGCATTTATTTACTTATTTATTATTATTTTTTTTTTTTACCTAGCTTTTCGGTTCTTTTTTATTTTGCTATTGATTTCTTTGTTCGTTATTGTCTTCCGATGCTTTGTTCTTTGTCAGTCTTAGTGTTTTTTTTAACTTTGTTTTAGTGTTTCCTCTTCCTATAAATAATTCGATTCATGGTTTTTTTTTTTCTTTGTCATTTTCAATTTTTTTCCTGTTTCTTTATATATTTTCTCTGACTCTTCTTCCTATACGTATTTCCTGTTGTCCTGTTTCTCCTTGACAGACTTTCTCTTTTCGCTGTTTCATCAGCATGATTTTTGTTGCTGAGTCTTTCTTTATTTATATAATTTTCCTATTTCTCGCAGTGACGTGGGCGGGGGACAAGGAAAGCTGTAAAAAACACAACAAAACGGAAGGAAGAAAATAGCCAGAAGAAAACGTCGCTAGGTAAATGTCAAAAAGAAAACGGATTGCCGGGGCGACGGAAGACCTGGGCAACAGTTTCTCGGGAACAGATAATTAATTCTCGAGAAAAAGGAAAAAAAAAAGACGAGAGAGAGAGAGAGAGAGAGAGAGAGAGAGAGAGAGAGAGAGAGAGAGAAAAAAATTCTCTTCGGGTGGGTGAGTGGGTGGATGTGGGGTGTGAGGGGGTGGGGGGTGAGAATTAAGGAAAAGAGACAAACGATAAGAGAAAAGTTGCGTCACGAAGAGTCGAGAAATGTTGGGAGACGAGGAAATAGTGACGAGGCGAGGAAAAAAAACTTACAACTGGGAAAATATACAGCTGGAAGCGGGACGTTGCGTTGTCCTCAGAAGGGGAAAAGAAACGGAAAAGAAGGAAAAGAAGGAAAGGGCAGTGAAGACACGGACATGACAGCGATAAAAATGAGGGAAATAACAAGGGAAAGAAGGAAGGAACAGGGTGGCGCCAGAAAACAGAAAACACGTGCAGGAAAGAAGGATAAGAAATACCAAGTAAAGAGCAAAAAAGATTGAAGGCTGAAGTTGAGAAAGAAACAAAAACGAGATGCAGGAAAACGAAAATGAAAAAGAGGAACGAACAGAATACGAGAAAAAGAAAAGAAAAAGTTAGACGCTTTTATTTCATGGGATACAAAAGGAGGAGGAGGAGGAGGAGGAGGAAGAGGAAGAGGAGCAGGAAGAGGAAGAGGAGGAGGATGCAGAAAAATAGACGGATAAAATGCAACTCAACGTCTGGGTTCTTTCGTACGATATTAGTTAACATTTTCATCTTCATCATCGTCATCGCCACGAAAACACCCACCCACACACCCACACCCACCCACGCACCCACACACACCCACACCCACACACACACACACACACCCACACATACTGACACACACACCCACACACACACACGAGAGAGAGAGAAGAATGTCATGTCGGATCTGAATTTGAATGAACCAACTTCCAAGCAGCCAGCCCCGCCATGCCATCTCTTCCTCCTCTTCTTCCTCCTTCTCGTCCTCCTCCTCTTCCGCCTCCCCTCCACCAGGATGTGGGTGGGGCAGCATCACACCCATGGTATAGGAGCAAGTCCGGTTCAATTCGGGGAGGCCCCTCGCCCACCCATGGCCTTGTGGGCGGCGCGTTGAGGGCGGACGGCGGGGAGGAGAGGGGAGCATAGGGGAGCAGCGGAGACTAGGGTACATGAAGGGCAGCTGGGTATATAGGTGGAGGGCAAGAGGGGTACGAGAGGGTAGGAGAGACTAAGGGGGCAAGGAGGAGAAGGTAAGGCAGGAGAAGGAAACAGCAAGGGCATAAGAAGGTGAGGGAAGGAGGGAAATGATGGACAGGAGAGAGGGTAAGGAAGCGGGGCAAAAAGGGCAGGTAAGGGGGCTGGAAGGAAGGTAAGAAGGTAAAGAGTGTGGGAGGATAAAGAGGAAAAAACACTAGAGGAAGCATGAGGTGAAGGGAAAAGGGCAAGAAAGAAGGCAAAAAGAGGGAACTGTGAGGAAAATGGGAAATACAGCAGAGAGAGGAGGAGGAGGAGGAGGAGGAGGTGAAGAAAAAGGAAAATAGAATAGGCAAAAAAAAGAGAAGGAAGTTGGAAGAAAATGGAAAAAACAATAACAGCAGAGGGAGGAGGTGGAGGTGAAGGAAAGAAGGTAAAGAATGAAGGCAAGAAAGAGAAGAAAGTTGGAAGAAAATGAAAAACAATAACAACAGAAGGAAAAGGTGAAGAAAAATGTAAAGAGAAAAGGCGAGAAAGAGAAGAAAGTGGGAGGAAAATGAGAAAAAAACAGCAGAAGTGAGAGGAGGTGAAGTAAAAGGAAAAGAATGACGTCAAGAAGAAGAAAGTCGGAAGGAAACGAGGAAAATAAAAGCAGAGGGAGGAGGAGGAGGTGGAGGAAAAGATGAAGGAGGAATATGGAGGTCATCAGAAGAGGAAGGAGGAGGAAAAAGGAAATGAGTGCGTGAGGGATAAAAAATGAGAGAGAGAGAGAGAGAGAGAGAGAGAGAGAGAGAGAGAGAGAGAGAGAGAGAGAGAGAGAGAAATCATGCAGGGCTGGGCCGAGGAAGGAAAAAGGGCGTGAGAAAATGGTTTGAGCAGAGAGAGAGAGAGAGAGAGAGAGAGAGAGAGAGAGAGAGAGAAGGAGGGAGAACTGGTATGTAAGAACTCAAGCAGGAGCAGAGTGAGAGGCGAGGAGAGGGGAAGGAGGGAGAGTTGCTGGGCGGAGGGGAAGGAGAGGAGGGGAAAAAAGGTGAGGGAGAGAGCCAGAGCTATCAGAGGAACAACCGCCTCGGGAAAGGATGGGCGGGGCTGCATGACTGGCTGGCAGGGAGAGGTGACGGAGAGGGAGAGGAGGGGAGAGAAGGAAGGAGCGCGTCACATTCGGGAGAGAGACACGGAGCGAACAAGACCAAAAAAACCAGCATCCAACCCGGTCCAGCCAGTTAGTGACGTATCCACTGCGTCACTCCTACGTCATGGAGTGGCGGATGTGATGTCATGGGTTATATACACGAAGGGAGGGAGGGAGGGAGGAAAGGGAGGGAGAGGAGGGCGAAAGAGAGGCGGGGAGTCCTTCTGGAGGTTAGGGAGGATGTTTACATTTTACTCTTAGGGTGTAGGGGGGAAGGGGAGGGGGGAGGGGGAAGGGGAGGGGGAGGGGGGGATATGATAGGGGGTGTTTGTTATTTGTCTTGTTTTGGGAGTTGCCGGCTTTCGTGAGGGTTGGAATGCGGGACAATGAGAGAGAGAGAGAGAGAGAGAGAGAGAGAGAGAGAGAGAGAGAGAGATGACCATGATCACTTCCACTAACGGAACCCCAAGGCGACAGTCCCCACCCCAGGTTCAGTCACCCTCCCGGACTGTCCTCACAACGGTACTGTTCTCTTTCTAACTCATTCTTTCTCTCTTTTTTGCTCTTCCTCTGTAGCTCCGTCTTCCCGTTTATGTAATACTCCATTAATCCGGGTCACAGAGGAGGAGGAGGAGGAGGGAGAGAAGAGGGAGGTGTCAGAAGAACAAGTGATGATGATGATGATGATGATGGTGATGGTGGTGATGGGCCCTACAATTCTTTAAACACCAAAATAAAATGACAGGAGGAGAAGGAGGAGGGAGAGAAAAGGGAGGTATCAGAAGGAGAAAAATGGGTGGTGGTGGTGGTGAAGGTGTTGATGGTGGTGGTGGTGATGGTGGTGGTGGTGAAGGTGGTGATGGTGGTGGTGGTGAAGGTGTTGATGGTGGTGGTGGTGAAGGTGTTGATGGTGGTGGTGGTGAAGGTGGTGATGGTGGTGGTGATGAAGGTGGTGATGGTGGTGGTGGTGAAGGTGGTGAGTCTTACATGGGGTCTTACAATCCTTAAACACCAAGATAAGGATAACAGTTGCTCACGATACGTATACACACCCATTTCATTTATTTTCTTCTTATCTCTAACACTGCCAATATTTTCTCTACTATATATACTTTCTTATTTCTTTTTTTTTTTACCTTCTTTCACGTTGCCAATACTTTACTACACATAACTTATTCATATCGTTTTTTTTCTTCTTTCACCTCACTAATACCTTCTTCTTCTTCTTCTTCTTCTTCTTCTTCTTCTTCTTCTTCTCCAGTGCTTTCCCCACTATATATATATATATATATATATATATATATATATATATATATATATATATATATATATATATATATATATATATATATATATATATATTCATGATTACATACATTTTTCTTCCTTTACGTCACCAATCTTTTCTTTCACACATAATTAAAACGTTCGGTTTGGCTAATTTGTGGTTACGCTTCTTCAAGGTTCGCGTTTCAAGAAGAGTCGTGAGTGTGCGGGAGGAAGAAAGGTTCTATAATACGTACTTACTCGCTCACTTACTCACGCACGCACTGACTAACACACGCACTCCCGCCGGCATCCACCCACGCACTCCTACCGCTGTGGCGTCGTCTCGTTCAGTCCGTCCGCCTTGTTTATAACACACAGCGGTGGATGAGTTTCGACACGGTACCGCGGATCTGTCCAATCCAAGTTTATTTATATTTTTATAAAAGTACGTAAATGATGACGTATGATTGTATATAACTAGGATATCAACACTTTTCTTCTTTTGACCTGCTCCGCTTTGCATTGCTTTTTAGGTCCTCCTTGGTACTTCTTTACACTTAGATGCTTCACTTAGTTTCTCTGTGATAGTAAAGATCGGGTTCCACGATGCGCAGATCAGGATGGGACAAACCAAATCAGGGGAACGAGACTTTAACTCCACACCGCACCCACCCACGCACTCCAAACCGCCTCAAACAAACCCTTGGGAAATACCTTCACTTTCTATGACTATCCTTCAGAAAACCCATAACGAGAGAGAGAGAGAGAGAGAGAGAGAGAGAGAGAGAGAGTGTGTGTTTCGTTAGGCTTGAGGATGTGTGGGTGACCTTGACAGAGAACCTTTTGTGTGTTGCCCGCGTTGTGTTGTTGGTTTGTGTTACATTTTGCTGCCGTGTATTTATTGTGTTGTACCTCGTTGTGTTGCGATGTGTAGCGCATATTGTGATGTTGTATGGTTGTGTTGTTTTGTTTTGTCGTGTTGTGTTGTGTTGTGGGGCATACCTGGACATACGTAGACCTGGGGAGAGAAAATAATAGTAGTGATTGTTGGAGTGGAAAAAACAAAACAATAACAACAACAACTACTACTACTACTACTACTACTACTACTACTACTACTATTACTACTACTACTACTATTACAACATCAACTACTACTACTACTACTACTACTACTACTACTACAGTACATCAACTACTACTACTACTACTACTACAACATCAACTACTACTACTACTACTACTACTACAGTACATCAACTACTACTACTACTACTACTATTACTACTACTACTACAACATCAACTACTACTACTACTACTACTACTTACAAAACAACAACAGGAAACCTAATTATTTTTTCCAGTGATAATGAGTGATGCTGATTACGAGGAGGAGGAGGAGGAAAAGGAGGATTACAAAAGTGCCGCGGCGTTTTACTTAAATAAGCTTTCGTAATCTCTCTCTCTCTCTCTCTCCATAATATAATGTGAGGAATTGAGAATGGGAAAATTGGACTAAAAAATGTTTTCTTTTTTTCTTTTTTAAAAGACTGCTCCTTCCCAATGGCGGCCCGTGGCAAGGTGCCGACAGACCGACTCTATCGGCCGACCGTAGCCTAGCCGACCAAGTCAGTCTGTCGACGAGGACTGGCGTGTCTCTGGAGAGCTGGTGATGGGGTGGATGGGGTGAATGGGTGCGGGAGGGGGGGCGTACACGGAAGGAGATTAAGTTCACAAAAAGGTTCACATAATTATCAATTGACATTAACACGAAAGAAGTTATTAGCGGGAGTAGTAGTTCGCCCTAATTCGTATTACTTTACTAATAGTAGTAGTAGTAGTAGTGGTAGTAGTAGTAGTAGTAGTAGTAGTAGTAGAAGTTTGATGATAATAATAATAATAATAACAATAATAATAATAATAATAATAATAATAATAATAATAATAATAATAATAATAATAATAATAATAATAATAATAATAATAATAATAATAATAATAATAATAATAATAATAATAATAATAATAATAATAATAATAATAATAATAATAATAATAATAATAATAATAATAATAATAATAATAATAATAATAATAATAATAATAATAATAATAATAATAATAATAATAATAATAATAATAATAATAGTAATAATAATAGTAATGCTGAACGAGTGATTTTTTTCCCACGGCCACCCACACCTGTAATTAAGAGAAAACGGTGCCTCATTTACCTTCCGGAGCGCGCCAGGTGACCTCCAGGTGTGAGGCCGAGAGAGCAGCAGACACTCCCCTTCACCTTCACCCCTCTCACCTTCCCCTTCCCCCTTCCTCTTCCCCTTCTACCTCACTCCCCTCACCCTTCGATCTCACTTCTCTTCTGTTTCCACTTTATTCTCCTCCCCCTTCCCCTTACACTCTCATTCCCCTCCCTTTCCACCTCATCTCTCTTTCCGTTCGATTTCACTCCCTTCCCCTCCCACCTTACTCTCCTCCCCTATCCCCCTTTCTCTTCCTCTCCCACTTCCGTTTTACTCCCGTTCTCCTTTCATCTCACTCTTGTTCTTTCCTTTTCACTCCCGTCCCTTTTTCACCTCTTTCATTTCCACTCCCACCTCACTCCCCTCTCTGCCATCTCACTCCCCTTTCCCTTCCGCCTCACTACTATTCTTCTCTCCCTTTTCACCTCCCATCCTCATCTCATCTCTCTCCCTTCTCTACACCTTATCCCTTCCCATTCTCCCCTCTTTCCTCTCCTCCCCTTCCCCCTTCATCTTACTCTCCTTCCGACTGGCATCTTGTAGTGGTCTTATATAATGTTTGTGTCTAGCTTTGTGTATATGGAGAAAAAAAACACGTTCACTTGCACAACGTTGGTTTACTTTTTCCTTATGCTTTGTCGCGTCTAACGTTAGCTACTTATACAATACTAACCCTCCCTGATAACTAATGGAGAACCAGAGTGAGAGTGGTAACCCAGGAATTGTAGAAGTCAGAGGAGACGGACGACGAGAAGGAGAGATGACATTCAAGCTTTTGTCGGACCAGGATGGAGCACACTAACACTGAAGAACGCTGAGAGAGGAGGAGGAAGAAGAGGAGGACGAAGAGGAGATAACAAATGAACAACAAAAATAAGAGTGGCAACCCAGGAATTGTAGAAGTCAGCAGAGACGGAAAACCAGGAGAAGAGATGACATTGAAGCCTTTTTCGAACCAGGATGGAGCACACTAACACTGAAGGACGCTGGGAGAGGAGGAGGAGGAAGAAGAGATAACAAATGAACAATAAAAGTAAGAGTGGCAACCCAGAAATTGTACAAGTCAAGAGGAGACGGAAGGAAGACCAGGAGGAGAGATGACAAGGACACTAACATAAAACAAGAGAGATGGAGCACTTTGGGAAAGGCCTTTGACCCGCACTGGACGAGCAAAGGCTGAAGATGATGAGGATGACATAACCGTCTTGGCACTATTATTATGTGTCCTTTGTGGCTTTACTTTTCCTTCTCCTTCTTAATGTATATTCTCCTTTGTTGTGTAAAAGAAATCTCTCCTCACGTAAGCCCTCCGCGCCTACTATACTCTCACGTACGAGGGACAGATGATGAATGTGGCACCTTTGTTAGCAGTATAAGACGAATTTAGTGGTGCGCAGCTCTCACCTTAACACTTGCTATCTAAGGTTATTTCAAAGGTAGTCTGTCTGTCTCGCCAACACTTTGTTATCCCGTCAACGCCCACACAGGCCAGCAATGTAATGGAGGTTTATTTGTATGGCTTTGGTAGTGGTTTGTGTCTGTCTGTCTGTCTGTTCGTCAAAATGCAGGTCCGTCTGTTTCCATCTGTCCGTCTGTCTGTCAATTTGTATGTCTTTCTACCCTTCTGTTTGTTTATTTGTATGGTGTGTGTGTGTGTGTGTGTGTGTGTGTGTGAGAGAGAGAGAGAGAGAGAGAGAGAGAGAGAGAGAGAGAGAGAGAGAGAGAGAGAGAGAGAGAGAGAGAGAGAGAGAGAGAGAGAGAGAGAGAGAGAGAGAGAGAGAGAGAGAGAGAGAATTTTCTTGACCCACACAAGGTCATGGAGTTAAAGAGTAGCTGAAGAGGTGTGTGGGGGGGCAAAGGATGAAGGTGAGGCGTAAACGTGCATGTTCTCACCTCCACCACCACCATCACCACCATCACCACCACCATCACCATCATCATCATCTGCAGCATCGCCACCTCCAGTCTCACCGTACCCTCATAATACCACCACCATCACCACAACCATCACCATCATCACCTTCAATACCACCACCACCACCAGCCTCACCCTCACTTCATCACACTACCAATACCATCACCATCACCACAACCATCACCATCATCACCTTCAATACCACCACCACCACCACCAGCTTCACCCTCACTTCATCACGCTACCAATACCATCACCATCACCACAACCATCACCATCATCACCTTCAACACCACCACCACCACCAGCTTCACCCTCACCTTGTCACGTTACCATCACCACCACCATCCCTACTACCACCACCACCCCAACTCTCCCCACCAACACCACTTGCACGGCGCTGCACTTATAAGGGACTGACAAGTGGCGTCTCTGAAGTGTGTTTCCCGGTACATCGACTTTCTACGTGATCTTTTACGAGTTTCCCGTTTGTTTGTCTTATTGTACATACTTTATCTGCCCTCACGTTTGTTTGCTTTTTAGTCGGTCGAATAAAACTGTCTAAAAAAGCAAATTTCACGTTTTGCCTCAACCTCCTTCAGTGAGTGGCTTTTTTTTTGTTATCTATATTCCCAGATTTTTTTTGTTATCAGAAGTTTGTTTATTCAGTCCCTGAGCCACAGTATCCTCCTTTCTCTACGTCTACCTGTGGAGAATACCCAAGCACACCTTCACCTGGACAGCTATATATAGTAATCGTTTAAGCATGTCTGCCTTTCCCACATTTCCTTCGGATATAATGCAATAGACTTCCACAATTTCCTTCATTATAACTTTGGGAGAGGTGAGTGTATATAGTAAAATATGAAATAGTAGCTAAATATATTACTGCTACTGCTGCTACTACTACTACTACTACTACTACTACTACTACTACCAGTAATGATAACAATAATAATAATAATAATAATAATAATAATAATAATAATAATAATAATAATAATAATAATAATAATAATAATAGTACGACAAACGGGAAAAGAGGAACAATGATTAAGGAAAATTAGTTTAAAGTCACACTGAGTAAAGAAAAGGTGTTGTTGCTGTCACACTTGGAGTCCGGCAGGGGCCGCCTATACTCTCCCTTCTTTTCACTGTATGGGCTAATGATACTACCAAGAAGATCAAAGTTACCTACACCAATGACCAGTAAACCTACCGGCTACCTGTGTGTGTGTGTGTGTGTGTTCCCTGTACTCTTTGCGTGACTGGTGCCTGAGGGAAAGTGCGAAAGGGATCAGTTCTGGGGGAAGCGTTGGGGGGGGGAGGGGGAGGGGGGTGTGCGTGGGACAAAACGGGAGAGGGGGAAGGGGGCAAGCAACACGCCTCGAGGTCATTATAGGCACACACACACACACACACACACACACACACACACACACACACACACGACCTCCTTTCCCCCGCCCTGGCTCTGTCCGCGTGACCTCCGCACCGGCTGCAGGATCAGTCCGGGTCGTGGCGGTACGGCTGCCTGCTCATTGGGCGCCTTTCCTGCCTCGCCC
>NC_066545.1:5465176-5512676 GCF_024679095.1 Eriocheir sinensis | reverse complement strand
GATATATTTTAGCAACTTGGAGAACTGATTGAAGCACTTTTGTACGCACGGTTTGTTTCATTCACTCCTGACAAAAAAAAAAAAAAAAAAAAAAAAGTCAGTGCGATTATAAAAGGATTTCATAATTTTTGTACTAACCACTTGTGGATTTGTACACTAGTGCGCAGCTAAATTCGAAAAAAAAGGCCGATGTCAGCATTGCATGGCCTATCTTGAATCAGTAGATCGATATTTCTAGCTATCGCGTCAGTTTGATGTTCAAGACAACTTGGAATTATTAACTCTATTGGACTTAAGAACATTAGAACATAAGTACATAGGGAGACTGCAAGAGGCCTAGTGGCCTACACACGGCAACTCCAGATTCCCCCCCCACTACCACCTGTCATCCTCGTCCATGTAGCTATCAAGTCCACTCTTAAAACAAGCTATCGTCCCTGCACTATGTGATTACTGAGTCTATTCCATTCCCCCACCACCCTATTACTAAACCAATGCCTGCCTATTTTCCTCCTAAAACTATACTTTTCTAATTTAAATCCATTACTGCGTGTTCTATCCTGCTGGCTAATTTTCAGTACTTTTAACTTTAACCCTTGACCCATTTGAACACTTCTATCAGATCTCCCCGCACTCTTCGTCCTTCAAGAGCAGTGGTTCTTAACCTGGGTTCGACCGAACCCCAGGGGTTCTGTGAGCCAGTATCAGGGGTTCGACGAAAGCTCTCCGGAACACACTGCAGTTTTGCAATTGAATTTTAAGCCAGTTTTTCTTTAATTTTTGTGTTAATTAAAAAAAAAAAATTTATTATCCAAATATACTCGAATTTTACAGCCATTTTTTTTTTCTTCATACTCGAGGGGTTCACCTACTGTGCGGAGATTTTCATTAGGGTTCGACGCCTCTGAAAAGGTTAAGAACCACTGTTCTAGTGAATGTAATTTGAGATGTTTCAGCCTATCTTGATATGGGAGGTTCCTCAGTCCCTGAATCATCTTGGTCAGCCTCCTCTGAACTGATTCTAGCAAGTTATGTCCATTCTGTAATGTGTGCACCAAAACTGGACAGCATAATCTAAGTGTGGCCTAACTAACGCTAAATAGAGTCTGAGGATGACCTCTGCACTTTTATTAGTTACCGTCCTGTTAATAAAACCTAATACCCTGTTAGCCCTATTCCTCGCACTAATACATTGCTTCCTTAGTTTTAGGTCAGAGTTCACTAACACTCCCAAATCCCTTTCACACTCTGCCCTGCCTATCGCAGAGGAGTCTAAATTACGAGTATACGCGTGTAATGGGTTGCGTGTTCCTACACTTAGTACGCTACACTTGGTGATGTTAAAATTCATCTGCCATTTCTCTGACCAAGCTGACAGTTTGTTGAGATCCTCCTGCAGTGTTCTAGTATCCTCCCTTGTCCTAATAGTGCATCCTATTTTGGTGTCATCCGCAAATTTACCTATGTCACTTATTTAGGTGCTTGAAGACCTGCGTCAAATCCCCTCATAATTGCCTCTTTTCCAGTGTAAAGAGTCGAGTCGCTTGAGTCGTTCTCCCTTCGTCTGTTCCCTCAACATTGGTATAACTTTGTATAGCGCGTGGCTGAACTAGCCAGTAATTCAAAGCCTTCCTTAAAATTCCCGGGGCCCAGAACTACGCGGAGTACGCCAGGTTTTACCGACGAGTTTCCAACGATAGCATTGATTCCGGCGCCTTACACTTAGTTCCTCGCGACGACCCCTGACCTATTACCTAGCTTCTTTACAGGCACACTTAGTTTTTCAAGGGCTTCAGGTCACTACTGATAGTAACCACAAGCTCTGATTCTAATGCACGACCTGTAGTCTCCAAGGTGGTTCCTATTTATTGAGGAGGAATAGGAGGAAGAGGAGGAATACATAGGATACAAAGAAATAGATAAGAATAACTGATACCAGGAGACCTGTTGGTTTATAGCGGAGGTATCTGTTGGGCTACTGTTACTGGTTACAGACTACGTGTGGTAAGACGGGGTAGAATCTAAAAAGACTCCTCCACACCCACCTTTTCCTCTGGGCACCGTGCCGGCAGGAAATAGATAAAAAAAAAAGAAACGCCACGTCCCAGATAGAATACAGGACATGGAAATTTTAAGAAAGGCTATCCATGATTAACGCTACAGCTGGCTGATCCCTGGCGTGGTGGGAAATACCTATGAAAATCATGCCGGTGTCCTGTGCAGGTTCTTTATCTAAGATACGGAAAAAACCGTCATTGGCTAAGGAGGAGGAAGATAATGGCGGTAAAAAAAAAAGGAATACATGGAACTGGAATGAATATTAAATATAAAAAAACAAAGGAATCATTGAGGACACATTAGAGATGAAGACTGGGAAAACACAGATGACGCTGAGAAGGGGAGAATGCAAAGTCCCCAACCCCCAACCCCCTCCCCTCCCCCCTCTACCCCCCTTTTCCTTTCTCTTCACCCCCCTGCGCCCTTCCCCCCTCCTCTCCCCTGTCCACGTGTGCCGGAAAGGTAAGTCAACAAAGATAAGGCGAGAGTCATGTTTTCTAGTGCCAACAGGTGTGTGTGTGTGTGTGTGTGTGTGTGTGTGTGTGTGTGTGTGTGTGTGTGTGTGTGTGTGTGTGTGTGTGTGTGTGTGTGTGTGTGTGTGTGTGTGTGTGTGTGTGTGTGTGTGTGTGTTGCCTTGGGGGAGTCCAGGTCTGGTTGCCGCCGTCACTACCACTGCCACCGCTGCAACTACCACTGCTGCCGCCACCACCACCACTACCACCATCACCACCACTACCACCACCACCACCACCACTACCACCATCACCACCGCTACCAATAACAACACCAACTATCACCACCACCACAACCATCGTACACCCGTCTTATGACACCATCACCACCACCACCACCACCACAGAGTGACATTCCCACACCCATCACCATCACTTTGTCACTCCACCAGCATGAACAGCATCACCACCACCACCACCGCCTTGCTCACCACCAGTCTTCCATCACCACCACTACCAAATAAAATACAAGAAAATAAGGATGGTGTTGCTGAAGATTTTGTTGTTAAAGTTACCGTGGGTGTTGTCAGTGGTGTTGGTGGTGTTGTTGGTGGTGTTAGAGATGCTGATTGTGGTGGTGGTGGTGTTATGATTGTAGTGGTGGTGGTGTTAATGGGATCCTGAGTCACTGCCTTGCCCCGCCGTCACGCTGAAAGGAAATAAAACAGAGAAAATAAAAGAAAAAAATCCTCTTAACTTTATTTTTGTGCACAACTCGAACGGAACGCGAAGTGAACGTGAGCTGAACGTGACGCATTATTACTCGTGTTATTTACTTGTTGATCTCGGCTTTTTACCTCTCTCTCTCTCTCTCATTTCAATTTATTTTAGGCTTGTATATCATTTCTTTTCACTTGCGTTTCAACAGACGGAAGAAAACAAAACAGGGGAAGACAGAGAGAAAGAAATGGAAGAGGAAAGCAAACAAGGAAGGAAGGAAGCAAGGAAGGAATGATGGAAGGCACGATGAATGGGATGAGGATAATGAATAATAAGCAATAATAAGAAAGAATGGATGATTAATAAGAGGGATGACGGAAGGGAAGAAAGAAACATCTGGAAAACAAAAACTCGTATCCATAACCTTGACAAAAAAAGGAAAAAAATAGCATCAACTGTATATATCAAAACCAACCAAGAGGATATATTTAATTAATGGTTAAATTTTGAGAGAGAGAGAGAGAGAGAGAGAGAGAGAGAGAGAGAGAGAGAGAGAGAGAGAGAGAGAGAGAGAGAGAGAGAGAGAGAGAGAGGTGTAACATTGGTGATGCTACAAGAAAAAACAACTCCTCTTCCATCTCCTCCTCCAGGCATTAACACCCCTACCACTCTTATCCCACCTGCGCTCTTTCTTCTACTGTCAACACCACCATCGTCTTCCCTACACCTCCACAAGCAGCCCCACCACTGCCGTCCCTGGTATACATGCTCCACTGCAGTGCCTTCAAAATGCCAGTAACACTCGCTCTCTTTGGCCGCCAGATCATTGCAGGATAAGGGCCGGAGTATCAGCTCCTCCCTGGCGTTCCTCCCTCCTCTCACCTGCCCTGACCAAGGTCTAGATAAAAGGTTTTATTAATACCTTGGCCCTGACCATGACCTGAGCCACCTCACCTGACCACGGCCACGCCACGCTCTTTGTTTAACTAAGTGGAGTGAATACTTGAGGAAGAAGAGAAGGTATAGTGTTATTTTTAATATCTTTGTAGTTATTATATTTATTAATATTTTATTATTATTATTATTATTATTATTATTATTATTATTATTATTATTATTATTATTGTTAGCATTATTATTATTATTATTATTATTATTATTATTATTATTATTATTATTACTATTGGTGTTATTATCATTATTATTATTATTATTATTATTATTATTATTATTATTATTATTATTATTATTATTATTATTATCATTAATACTAATATTATTATTATTTAGCAGCAGCCACTGGGAGGGCAAGCCAACCCAACTCAGTGCCAGTCACAAGCCCGGAGAAATGGGGAGTGTTGCTGACAGGTCCGGTCAACCGAGCATCAAAACCAAGACCAACCATAAATAATGAATCTCGAGTTATCTATGGAAAGCATTTTGGCTAGGGCGTCCCCTGTAAGCGACGCGCTGCAGCAGCCCTGGTTGCAGTGGGAAATGGACAAAGGGTAGCGCAGAACCCACGGCTGCGGCCAAAGAAGTTAGTGGGAAACAAGAGCAAGAATTGGAAAAAGAAGCAAAGAATTAGAATAGGCAACTGGAAGAGAAAGGAAGAGGAAGAGAAGAGAATTAGTGAATGTAATGCAGAGAAGGGATATTAGAATCTTGTGCATCCAGGAAACAAAGTGGAAAGGAAATAGTGCTCGGAAAATAGGAGAAGGCTACAAAGTGTACTATGCTGGAGAAAGTGCAAAGAAAAATGGAGTGGGAGTTATTCTTCATCCAGATATACAGGAAAATGTCACTGAGGTCATAAGAATAAAAGACAGGTTAATGGGAGTGAAACTAGTTAGAGATGGACAAATATGGCATATTATATCCACATATGCACCTCAACAAGGATGTAGAGATGAGGAGAAAGAGGAATACAGAGAAAATTTTGAAGAGTATGTGGAAAGTATAGCACAAACATAAATGGAAGTAGTAGCTGGTGACATGAATGCACATGTAGGGGAAAGCCGCGATGGTTATGAAGGAGTTCATGGTGGAATGGGATTCGGAAGACGAAATGTAGAAGGAGAGCGATTATTGGAATGGACAGAGGCGGCAGAATTTATTATACTAAACACCTGGTTCAAGCAGAGACGAAACCATTTAAGTACCTATAAAAGTGGACAGAATGAGACACAGATTGATTATATCATGATTAGAAAAGAAAACAGAAGACTAGTAATGGATTGCAAAGTTATACCTGGAGAACCAGTAGTGACGTAGCATAGGCTATTGGTAGTAGATTTAAGGATGAAAGGTGGAGGGAAGAGAAGGAAGGAAGAAAGAAAGAGGAAGATCAAAGTCTGGGAGCTTAGAGGTGAAAAGAAGACAGAGTTTAAAAACAAAGTGGAAGGAACCCTCAGGGAAAGGTACAGAAATGGCAGCTTTCCAAAAAGAGTAGATGATGTGTGGACAGATATGAAAGATATATTGGTAACAACAGCAACAGAAGTATGTGGAAAAACTAGTGGAAAACAAAGAGTAGAGAAAGATACATGGTGGTGGAATGATGAAGTTAAAGCAGCTATAAAAGACAAGAGGCTAGCACTGCAACAAATGAAGGAAAATGAGAATGACAACACAAAAGAAAGTTACAGACAAGCAAAGAGGAAGGCAACAAGAGCAGTAGCTATACCAAAGAGAAATACCTACAGAGATTGGTATGAGAAGTTGGATACACCAGGAGAGAAGATTATATACAGAGTAGCGAAGGCAAGGAAGGAAACGAGGAAAGATGTTGGTGAAATAGGAATAATAAAGAACGGAAACAGAGACATTCTTATAGAAGACGATGACATAAAAAGAAGATGGCAGGAGTATTTCCCAAACCTGTTAAACACGGAAAATGAATATGAAGAACTAAGTGAAGCAATACCAGATCAATATTAAACATTAGTATAGAGGAAGTGGACAAAGCCATAAGAAAGTGAAAGACTAACAAGGCAGGAGGGAAATCTGAGGAAACACTAGAACTGATTAAAGCATTAGAAGAACTTGGTCTGGAGTGGACATACTCATTGTTAGAAAAGATCTGGAGTACAGAGAAAATGCCTGAAGATTGGAAAGAAAGTAAAATAGTTAAGTTGTAGAAGCAGAAGGGAGATATATAGAGCTGTGAAAACTACAGAGGTATTAAGTTGTTGGAGCATGTCCTGAAAATACTAAAAAGAGTGATAGAAGGTAGACTGAGAGAGTTGGTCAAAATTCACAATCAACAATTCGGATTCATGACTGGATCGAGCACTGTGGATGCAACATTTATTGTAAGGCAGATACAGGAAAAATATCTAGAAGGAAACAGAAAAGTGTATTGGTGTTTTGTGGACTTGGAGAAAGCTTATGATAGAGTGCCTAGAGAAGTATTGTATTGGAGCTTGAGAAAGAGAGGAGTGCCAGAAAAGCTGATAAGATTGATGAGGATGATGTATGAGGGAGCTAAAACAACAGTGCAGACGAAGTATGGAGAAGTAGAGTCTTTCTTAGTTGAAGTAGGACTCCATCAGGGATCAGCTTTGAGTCCTTTTCTGTTTCTTACTGTGTTGGACACAATAACAATGGACATAAGGGAAAATGATGAACTGTGGGAGTTGTTATTCGCCGACGACCTAGCCATCATTGCGGATACAGAGGAAGACCTACAGCAGAGATATTTGATATGGAAAGGTAACCTGGAGAGAAAGGGAATGAAAGTAAACACACAAAAGACGGAGGTAATGGTAAGCAGTAGGGAAGGGCATGAAGAAATAAGTGTAACATCGGAGGATGGCAGAAGATTGAAACAGACAAATGAATTTAAATATTTGGGATCAGTAATTGCAGATGAAGGAGGGACAGAGAAGGCAGTGAGACAAAGAGTAAAAGATGTATGGCAAAAATGGAGGGAAGTGAGCGGGGTGACCTTAGATAAGAAAATACCATTGAAACTGAGAATGAAAATATACAAAAGTGTGCTGAGACCAGTACTTTTGTATGGTGCAGAAACATGGTCCTTAAGGAAGAAAGAAGAAGGCATTTTGGAGAGAACGGAGATGAGGATGGTGAGGTGGATAGCTGGCATCTCACTGTTGGAGAGGAGACAAAGTGAAGATATAAGAAGAATGTGTGGAATATGTAATATAAAGGAGAAGGCGAGAGAAGCACGACTGAGATACTTTGGACACGTGAAAAGGAAAGATGATGATGAATTAGTGAAGAAGACAATGATGGCGGGGGTTAGGGGAAGAAGGAGTATCGGAAGACAAAGAATAAGATGGAGAGATGTGATAAAGTGTGACATGAATATACTAGGAGTGCAAGAAGATGATACAATGGGTAGAAGCAGGTGGCGAAAGATAACTCGAGCGGCCGACCCTGCAATACAGTGGGATTAAGGTCGTATGAAGAAGAAGAAGAAGCAGCAGTAGTAGCAACAGCAGTAGTGTATACAATTATCACTATCACTATTAAGTAAAATTGTTTCCATTATCACCAAAAACAAACAATAATAAAATCAATCGACTATGAAATTGCACACCGACCCACACCCACATCCACTCACCCACCCCGCACACTAGAACTGTCAAAACACACACACACACACACATACACACGCGTGCACACATCCTAGCTACTCTCGGGGAATCACTGAGGGGCAGCCTCTGTATTTGCGAGAGTTGCCAGACACCGCAGTCTAATACGTTATGTGAACAAAAGGTACAGCACCTGGTTTTATTCTTTTAAGTCACCTTGCTCATCTTCTCAGTCTCCCAGGGGGCTCCCCGCCACGCCGACAAGCATCGGAGACAGTTCAAAGCACTTCAGTTACCGAAAAGCAAGAGTTCATTTCTCCGAGCTCTAGTCTTGGAATTTTTATGACGTCATTATGACGTGAGAGTTCGTGATGCACAGGGGGAGGGGGCGGTGGTGCTCCATATCTTGGCGGCTCGGAACATTCCCTCGATTGTGCACCACTTCTTTCATTACTTGACTTGCTACAGCAGAATAGGGAGTAACCTAGAGTAACAGCCGTCGTGGTGGTAATGGTGGTAGTAGTAGTAGTAGTAGTAGTACTATAATAGTGGTGGTGTTAGTGGTGGTAGCAGCAGTAGTAGTAGTAGTAGTAGTAGTAGTAGTAATAGTAGTAGCAATTGTAATAGTTATTGTAGTACTAATAATAGTAGTTAATATATTCCCATCAGCTAACTCACCCTCCACTTATCGATTACCATTCATCATTGCTTCCACTAACACTCGACAGCCCCGTCACGTATAAAGAGCAACCGGGACTTGACACCCTTACGAGACGTGAAGGCAGAGTTCGTGGAGGGCGCCTTAACAACTCATTTGGTTAGATAAGCTAAATAAGCAAAATAAGAGCCAATAACCTTTCCCCCTATGTTTAGCTTTGAGAGAGAGAGAGAGAGAGAGAGAGAGAGAGAGAGAGAGAAGACAACCGGCTGAGAGACAGAGGTGAGTGAAATGGAGGCACAGTGCAGAGTATCTCACGCTGGCGACATTTGGCAACCAGACATCACATGGAAACCATAAACACATGACGCAATCATTCTAGGCTTCCACGATAGGGAGGGTGGTCGGGGTGAGTGGGGGGAGGGGGAGGGGCCTGGGGTTATGTCACGGTGGGAGGTTAGCTAATGTGGAGGAGTCTAGCGATTGTTAAAGGAGCAAGGCGAAGAAGGTTTAGTTAGTAGGCAGCAGTCTTGGCTCGAGCGTCTGGCAGCAGAGTAGCGCAAGAGATATTCTATACTTTGTGATAAGACACGCACATACCTGTATCTATCCACCTGTTGGTGATCTATCCGTGTGTGTGTGTGTGTGTGTGTGTGTGTGTGTGTTCAAGTTCGAGGTCAAAAGCAAAAACCTAAGCAACCGTGTGTGTGTGTGTGTGTGTGTGTGTGTGTGTGTGATCTTACACGTGCGGCTTAAATGTAATGCTCTTAACTGGCTAAATCGACAAATCCTATTGAGTGTAATAAATTGAGTGCATGAACGGAGCTATGTCCATTTCGCACACACACACACACACACACACACATACACACACACTGCGCTGCCAGGCTTCACGGCCTGACAGCCGACGGTTCGAGCTCCGCTCAGGCCGGAATCTTTCCGGTGACAAGTAGTTACTGTCCCCCCTTGAGCAAGGGGGATGGGGTGTGTGGTGTGTGAGGTCCTGGCAGTACCCATAAATCGACTATTCTCAGCAAGAACTTACCCATATCGGGAGGGTACTTGCTGGTGATTGCAAGTCCAACTCGTTGTCAGGCCGTGGTGAATTACACACACACACACACACACACAGGCTGTGGCCGAGTGGTTAGCATGCGGGCTTGGTGAACCCGTGGAACTACGCTCGAGTCCCACCGATGCACGCTTACTATTTTCAACCACCGCCGAGACGCAGATTACTCACATGCTGCCCAGAACTTCAGCGACTTTGTTCAAGTGCAGCACCGGGGGGCAGCATGGACCAACAAGTCATATACCACGGTAGCCACTGTAAATAAAATAAGCCTGTGCTACTGACGGTCTGGGGCCGTCAAAGAGGCCCCACAAGAGAGCCTACCGGCGCTGCAGGGAGCACCAAAAAAAAAAAAAAAAAAAAAAAAAATAATAATAATAATAATAATAATAATAATAATAATAATAATAATAAAATCAGCTCGGAAGTGTCTGTGGAGGAAGATAAAACGAACAAAAACTTTATGATGACGCAAGTGTTAACAAGAATGTACGGGTTGACCTGCAACCCACACATGACAGGAGAATACCGACACACACACACACACACACACACACACACACACACACACTC
This sequence comes from Eriocheir sinensis, assembly GCF_024679095.1. NCBI lineage: Eukaryota > Metazoa > Arthropoda > Malacostraca > Decapoda > Varunidae > Eriocheir > Eriocheir sinensis. The sequence continues at coordinate 5,502,584 of NC_066545.1, read as the reverse complement.
GAGATAGCTGGAAAAAAAATTGCATACAGCGAAAACAAGATAAACAAAAGGTAACTCCAACGCCCCCACCGTAGACAGAGCGTCGCCGTGCAGGTGCCGCCCCCCTCCCCCCATCATTCGTGCGTCATGGTAGTAGTTCCAGGGAGTACTCACTTCAAATTCCCCAATCCCCCGCCAAAAACTCGCCCCAGGCCACACTGCTCAATGAACTGGTCCTTGCAGCTTCGTAGCCATCAGCGCTGCGCCTTTTGCCATCCCACTAACTTGTTGACGTCACTGCGCAAGTTGCCAACAAGTTCGTTCGTGTTGATTTTTCCTTGTCCATTGATTATCATTTTTACAGGGAGTGATATAGGAAGGGTAGGCGTTGGTGTGGGTATGAGAGAGAGAGAGAGAGACAGAGAGAGAGAGAGAGAGAGAGAGACATGTAGGGGAGAGAGGTGTGTCTGGGGGGGAGCGGACGGCAGTTGAAGAGGGGGGGGTTAGACTCTACGCGTATAAATACAGGTGGGACGCGCTCCAGCATTCAGTAGCTTCTGGCTCGTCGCTCCACACACATACTAGCAAAACAGTTGCGTCAAGCAGAGGTGATACACGCGAGCAGGCCAAGTCTTGTAACCTGTGGTAGTGAACTTGATAGGCACGACGGCGGCCTTTGCAGAGTATTCGTGTGAGTGGGGTGACAATTTCGGCGCACTGGAGGACAGCAGATACAGCTCGGGCGTGTCGCCATGCCCACAGAGCAACATGGAATCTCCGCAGCTCTACGATAGTTCGGACTACAAGAAGAGTGCCGCTGTTCCACTCAAGGTCAAAGGCAACCTGTTGTACCCTAACGAGGAGTACGGCGACTTGGCGGAGCTAAGCGCGCCGGAAATCTCCCTCGACCTACACAACCTCATCGACGACTCACAGTTCAACGAGGGCTTCATCCAAGGCATCGAGAGCCTCAGCGTCGACAAATCTGCCGCCCCGCGGGGCCTCGGCGCCAACAACATGTACAACCCCCTCGCCTACCTGCCCCAGCCCGTCCACGGTGCCACCCAGTTTGACCGACAATACCACGATCGCGGCCACGACCGTGCCCCGCCAATCAAGGAGGAGCCCCAAGACAACCACCCCGAGCTGGCGCCACACGAGTACAGCTCCTGCGCCAGAGTTGGGGCTGCGGCGGCGGCGGCGGCGAACTATGGGGCAGCGACGGCAGGCTACCCGACGAGTGTGCCAGCGTACAACATGACGCCCACGACGGTGCCCGGTGCCGAGTCCCTGTGCAGATCGCCCCTAAGGTCCCCGTCGAGCGGCAAACTGATGGCCGCATGTAAGAAAAACGTCGACAAAGGCAGTGAGGAGTACAAGCGAAGGAGGGAGAGGAACAACATCGCCGTCAGGAAGAGCAGGGAAAAGGCGAAGGCGAGGACCAGGGAGACCGAGGAGAGAGTTAAGGTGAGACACTTGCACCATCTTGTGTAGTCTGTACCATTAGTGTAGCTTAACCCTTCACTTTGGGCCTCCTGCGGGAAGGAACAGTCTACGGTGCAGCCTTGCCACCTTCGGCGGCTCACCCATTCATTCACCTACTGACGGTGAGTGCCGGTGTGTCGAGACGCCGGGGCAGCCGTCACTGAGGCCATTGATTATTCACTGTTCTCAGGACTACGCGATATCTATTGTAGAGAACAATTCTGGATGCTTAAAAAAATGGAGACCCATGTGTGCGTGCGTGTGTATACCTGTGTGTGTCCAGGTGGTGGGAGGGCCTGGGAAGGTGCCAGACGCCTCCTGTCGGCAGTGAGTGCTTTGGGAGATTCAGACCTTTTTTTTCCCACAAAATTTTGAGTGACAGAGGTTGGACTGTTCAAGGCATAAAGAGTGACTGTTCCTGCAGCAGCGAGTGACGTGGGTGGGGGAGGGAGGGGGAGGCGTAAGGCAGTGTGTTCGTGCATGCGTCGGTGCGCCGCATAACAATCGCCTGCCTGTTCATACCTGTGTGTTCGTGTGACGTGCACCAGTAACCATGACACCACGGCCCTGGGCGCGTGTGTGTGTGTGGGGGGGGGGGGGGTCGTGTGTGTGTGTGTGGGGGGGGGGGGGCTTGTGTGTGTGTGTGAGAGAGAGAGAGAGAGAGAGAGAGAGAGAGAGAGAGATACTAACTGGTTGTCTCTGCCGCCTACAGAAGCTGGTGATGGACAACGAACGTCTACATAAGAAGTGTGCGCTGCTGAGCAAGGAGGTGGAGGTCTTCCACTCCATGTTCGCCAACGTCCACTGTCTGCCGGAACACGTGCAACGGGAGCTACGCAAGCAGATGGAGGCGTTCAATCAGCAGCACCAACACCTGGTGAACATGTGATCCCGGCCCGGCCCTGCCCCGGTTCACCCCGCCCGCCGCTCTTCACCCCACGGCGTCTGTCCGCGTGACACGCGTCTATACTCCAGTCTAGACGCGCCAACTCCATGGCCAGATGAACTGAATGGCACGGTAGACGACAGGCGTGGGCTGGTCCGAAGGGGCAGTTGTCTGGACATGCTGTAGATCACCTATCGCTGGGGAAGGGGGGCGGGGTGACTACTGATCACTCGTCCGGGAGCCAGCTGACACTGGTTCAGGTGTGTCGCCGGGCCCCATCACCACGAGGCGAGGCACCTAGGGGCGGGGGCTGCGCCACTCCCTGTCACCGTACTGTATAATTTATATAAGTTAAGTTATAAGCGCCTGGAGGGAGCGGCGCGGGGTGGGGAGGCTCGTCGTAGGATGGAGAAGCCCCTTGTGATAAACCCCTCTGGAGCCACTACAAATGATGTCATCGACTAGTTCTTAGGACAGGTGTGACACGTGTGCCCGATCCGCGCAAAATATTTTAAAGATAAGAGGAAAAGTTTTTGTAATTATGATAAAAAATAATAACTTAATAAAATTATATATATGAAACGACATGTATACTAAATCAAACCCGCATGTAAAATAACAGAAGTAGTAATAGTAAGACAAGTAGACAGAGAAAAGACTATGAATTAATTTATTAGATCAACACGTCAAGCAGAAGAGGTAACACTCCACCAACCCCACCCGCGGCTCCCCGCCGGACGGTGAGTGGCGGCGTGGCCGGTACAAACTTACTCACTCGAGGCTCATGACCCAAACGCTGCTAAAAACAAAAACAAAAACAGTACAAAGTTGACGCTAGAGTAATTTATTATATTCCTCGTTCTGCTCAAGGCACCCTTAAAAACAACGATAATAATAATGATGATAAAAGTGATGAGGGAGAGGAAGAGGGGATGGGCGGCGCTGGGCCACTAACTGCAATATTTATACGTTGAAATCATTTTTGCTAACAAGTACAATAAATTATCAACGATTATCCCATTACCTGGCAACACGTGTGCATAACTGAAGTCGCCAAGGGGAAAAGACAATCTTAATAAAGGAATGAATGGTGAGATGAACTCGTCCTGGCGGGAGGAGAGGGAAGAGGAACCCGGCGCTCACGGGCGTCACTTTATCCCAGGAGGCTGGAGCGTTGCCGGAAGACGAGTAAATAGCTTCATTGTTCTCGTCCGATGCGATGATTCTAGCCTTCGTAACCTTCTCTCTCTCTCTCTCTCTCTCTCTCTCTCTCTCTCTCTCTCTCTCCCTCCTTGGCGATTTCACTAGGGGAAGAGAAGTTCTTTTCCTCAAGGTAATCGCAGAAGAAAGGGGAGGATGGAACCTCCTCCTCCCCTTCCTTCACCTCCCAGGACACGACAGCACATCACCGTCAGCGCCTCGTGCTCCGCGCCACTACTGACTCGGCACTCTGGGAACTCAGCCATCGCGCTTGTAAATGATAATATTGTAAAGATACAGCTCTCACCTGAGTCAGCTGCGCGGAGCCGCTCACCTGACGGCTAACGAGTCGCTATCCCTGTCATCTAGACGACTCAGGTGACAGGCATATGTATAGTCCCCGGTGCGCCGTGCACTGACCACCTCCATCCCTTTGAAACGTTATATCGGAGAAAGATTTTGTTCAAGTCAGTTCGGTTATTCCATCAAATCTGTCATTTCATGACTCAAGAATATTAATGCCTGTATTAGTTAGAATGAAATTCAGCACGTTTTGTAACAAAGAGAGGGAGAAGAGGAAAACTCAAATCGAAGATTTTTGCTGAACCGCTGATCTTTCTTATTTTCAAGGCCAACCATTAGCTCTGAATGTGTCACGTTGTTCTTGTTGTTGCCGCTGTTGTTGTTTATTGTTGCTGTTATTACTGTTCCTAGTCTGGCCATTTCCTTCCCTCCAGTGTGTGTGTGTGTGTGTGTGTGTTTGTGTCATTCACCCATGGTCTGATCACGTGCTGGACCCGTGATCGCCAGCCGGACCCTTCCTGAAGGCGGTCGCGGCTGGCGCTGGTCACACACTGCTCGCCGCGGCGGGTTATTTATTTCAAGAATCAAACTTTACGCTTTAAGAAATAAGTATTAGAAAAAAAGCCTGGTACCAATAGTTGCCAACACCGAGCAAGTGTGTGGCCGTTTTTTTTTTTTGCCCCGAAGCTCTGGTACGATACGAGATTCTTTACCCATTTGTATGACGTGGGGTTGATAGCCTGTATTTGTCACCCTTATAGATTTCATTATTATTATCATCATTCCTATCATAATGAGCCATAGGATACGTTATCATTATCATTATTATTATTATTATATTATCATTATTATTATTACTATTACTATTATTATTATATGCCTTGCTGTGTACCATCCATTTCTTACCTCCCGTGAATGCTTGTACTTAGCGTAAAGGCGATAATAAGTCTACTTTTCAATGTTTTCTTACGTGTCAGCTGTCTCCGCCCGGACACCAAACAATAGCTGTGAATGATGACGATGACAAAGCCGAGCGGAAAAAAGTGATAGTATACATCAGGCAGAAAAAAAAACCCATCCCCCAAAATCAATCAAACATGAAGAAAAGAACCCCCAAAATTTTCTGCCTGGTAAGTGACATTTTCCTTCACTGATTCAGGGTTCGTGTGTTTCGAATCTTCCCTCCCACCCTGCGTTCCTCCTTCTCCCGTCCCTCGTATCATTTCCTTCCCTCTCACCCTCCATCCTCCCTTCCCTCCCGTTGCACATATCAATCTATCTCCTCCCCTCACCAATCCATCCATTCTCCTATCTCACGCCGCTCCTCCCTTACCTGCCATCTTACACACCTGTCCTTTCACCCACGCGCTCATCCACTCCATGCTAACCCTCGCAGGGGTTCACCAACCGCCGCCACCACCACCGCCACGCATACCCACGCACCCCACATCATCCTCTCACAACCTCTGCTCATGTTCTTTGTAATAAAATCATGCAATTAAGTCGTAAAGAGCACACCACCATCACCTCCAACACCACCACCATCACGAAGCCACCCCGTCGAGCAAAGAATCAACCACAAGTCAACCAGTCCACTCACTCCCCTCCATTCCATTTCGGTGTACATGCAGAACATTGTTTGGATGTATTATATTATATATATATTTTTTTCCCCTCCTGTAAATATTATACATAATTATGTACGAATAAAAGTACTCATGTATTGCTTGGTATTATTTACTACAATGAACTCGCCTGAACATACTGTAAGTGTAATGTCACCACTTTTTTTTTCTTTGATACGGTAGTTACTGCTACTACTTTAACTACAACTACTACTATTTGTGTAACAATAATAATAATAATAACAATGGAACGTTACAACTGGGTTAAGGAAAACACCTTGATTATCATAATTTTCATTTATTTGATCTCAGGTTACCAGAAAGAAGAGAGAGAGAGAGAGAGAGAGTAAATTAAAATACCATAAAAATGAAGTTTAACGAATTCCTATTCATAGCGAACCAATTTTTTTAAACACACACACACACACACACACACACACACACACACAACCTAAAGGGCACCATTCATCAATCCATCCACTTCTCTATTCACTCATCCACACGGTACAGCTGTTCCTCCGACAAGATATCCATCCACCCATCCACAGTTGACTGACTGACTCATTAACTGACCAATTCATTGAGTGACTATAATTAACCAACTGATTACTTAATAAACTGACTGCCTGACTGACTGACTTCTTGATTTACCAAATGATTGACTGACTGACAAACTGGCTAACTAATGAACTAACTGGCTGACTAACTGACTTACTGACTAATGAACTAACTGGCTGGTTAATTAACAAACTGACTGGCTGACTAACTGACTGACTAACCAACTGACTGTGCTGTAAGGGAAGAAGTGGCTAAGATATACAGCAGGAGTCCACCTCCCTTCATCCATCCTCCCCTTCCTTCCTCTCCCCTTGCTGGTGGTGGTGGTGGTGGAGGGGAGGAGAACCCAGCGTCTCATGTGGTGCTGTTGGCCGTCTTCGTCTTGTGAGGGAGAAGAGTGACGGCAATGGTGATGATGATGGCGGTGGTGATAGTTAGTGGTGGTGGTGGTGGAGAGAGAGAGAGAGAGAGAGAGAGAGAGAGAGAGAGAGACTGTGATATAATAACAAACGACACGTGCAAAAAGGAAATGTGAAGGTCAAGGGCAATAAAAGATAGGTAAGATAATGTAAGTAACTATAATTAAAACCACTCAGCTGAGGCAAAGGGTTATAGGGGAGACGTCTTTCTTTGCCTTCCCCTTCCCTTCCCCCCCTTCCCTTTCCGCCTCTTCTCCTTCCCCTGTCTTTCCCTTCCCCTTTCCGCCCCTTCTTCCCCCTCTTCTACGGTCTCCTTCCCTTCCCCTACCTCCTCTTACCTTTCCGGCCCTTCTCCCTCCCCTTCCCCCCTTCCCTCCATCTCTCGAGTCCCTTTTTTGTTCATCTTCAAAGGGAACATCTGTAGGTCAAGGGGACGATTGGTGGTACTGAGAGAGAGAGAGAGTATAGAGGGGTATAGTTATTTTGTGATATTCCGAAGTTCTGGTGATAATGGTGTTTGTAGTAGTGGTGGTGGTGTGGTAGTCGTGATCTGCAATAATAACCATCACACGTGTGTTCTAATAGCCTCCCAGCTGCGGCATACACACACACACACACACACACACACACACACACACACGTCATATACTCAGGCCACGTCCAGCCTCGGCGTGTGGCATAAGTGAATCTCGTGCTTCCTCACCTCACCACCACCACGACCACGGCTACCCACGTCACCACTATTCATCACCACCAACGTCACCACCACCATTACCATTACCACAACCTTCGGCTTTACTACCAACATCACCATCATCTTCACCACTATCGCTGGCAACTCACTTCACTATCAACGCTACCACCATCGCCCACCCTATAATCAAATGCTTCACCTTCACCGTCAACAACAACGCCTTGCCATCGCCGCCATCAGCAATGTCAAGGTATCGCCAAATTAGTCCGGCTTCGCTTGTAAGAAAATTATTTGAGTCAAATATTCGTGATAATCTCGCTAAGCATAATCTGATTGATGGCTCCCAGCGTGGGTTCATCAGGGGTGGGTCGTGCATTACTCATCTTTTACCCTTCTACACAAGTCTGTACGAAGCGACACAAGGGGACAGAAATTATGATGTTATATCCAGACTTAAGTAGAGCAAACGACAAGTTCCTCCTCAAAGTCCTTTAAGCAACCTAAAACCCTATTTAATGGAGGGCAAAGTTTTGAGGTGGATCAAGGCTTAGTGACAGTATGAAGAGTTATAAAAACGAGGATAAATCAGATTGGGTTGGCGTCACTAGCGGCGTCACGAGGGATCCGTCTTGGGTCCATATCGTTATCGTTCACATCAGCGATCTTGATTGTGGTATTACCAGTGACATTAGCAAGATTGATAACACAAAAATTGAGCGACTAATTGGTTCAAACAACGACGGGGAGGTACTGCACGGGGGACCACACGGCCTCTATGAGTGGTCAAATAAACAGATGATGCAGTTCAACATCGAGAAACAAAAGGTTCACAAGTGGATGAGAAATAACTAACCAAGCAGCTACACCTTGGTCGTTCAACTTCGGAAGGTTTGGGTGTGCGTGTGAGCTGATCATCGACCCAGGAAACATTGAATTGCCATCTGGGCCCACGATAACAACGGTGAGGTTATATTTCTTGAAATATGAGTAACCGGAGGGCAGAATTTATCCTCAATTCAAACTATTTGGCACTGGTTCAGTCACGCCTTGATCATATGTTAAAATTTGGTGCCCTTATTACAGTGGCAGTAAACTCCCTCCAATCAGTATTGAGAAGAATGAACAAAATGATCTAGAAAGACTAAAGAAGCTAAACTTGCCTTTTTTTTTTGGGGGAACGTAAATAGCGAGGTAACTCATTTGAAGGTTCAAATGGAGTGAGAGGATAAATAGCGATAATCTGGCTCAAGGTACATGAACTAAAAATAATTTAGATAAAGTACTTAACTGAAACTGATCTTTGTACACGCAGGGATCGTTATAAATTGAATAAATCAAGTTTTCGGAAGGAGACAAATAAAAACTGGTTCACGAATACGGTCGTGGATGAGTTGTGCGAATTAAGCAGATAAAATGTTAACGCTACGATTGAAAAGTATAAATGGAGGTTAGATAGATTCATGTCTGGGGTGATTATGGGCCACATTTTAAACATTTCGGCACCCAAACACACATATTTGACAAGACTTTCATAGGAGTTTGGGGTATTTCCAGAGGTAGTTTTTGACCCTGGTGCATATCTGTCAAGCTACTGTGGTGTCTTGCCATAGGATTTCGCGTTAGAGACCATAAGTTTGTGTATAAAAAACGTAAGACTTGACAGGTATGCTGGTGGTCAAAGTTTTTATTAGTCTTCTTCCGAGAGACTCTTCTTCTGTACCGTGAACCCAAATTATCACTCATTGGAACCCGAATGGTCTCTTTTTTCGGCCTTTGGTTATAGTTGATGTGAGAGGCGGAGGCGTCTGACAATATCGTCGAAATCATCATTATCATCCATTTTTCATTACTGTAGGATAAAGGCCTTTCCCAACGTACTCCATCTCGTCTTTTATTTATGCTTCATCCTATCCAAGCAGATTCTCTCTCTCTCTCTCTCTCTCTCTCTCTCTCTCTCTCTCTCTCTCTCTCTCTCTCTCTCTCTCTCTCTCTCTCTCTCTCTCTCTCTCTCTCTCTCTCTCTCGTGTACGCGTATAGTATCGTGTGTGTCTCTCCTATCCTTGTTTATCCTCGTGTATCATCGTCAACACCACGCCAACACATTATTATAGTAGCCATTACCATCTTCACCACCACAACCATCACCACCATCACCAACACCACGGCAGAACCTCATTATAAAAGCCATCACCATCTACACAACAAAGCCCCTTCTCACCACAACCAACACCACCACCATCCCATTCCTCCCCATCACTTGTCATTCCCAACACATAATGGGATATGATTGAGAAGTCACAATCATATGACTTACTCCTCATATCTTTTCCTCCTCATCATCATCATCATCATCCTCCAAGATTGATATTTTCAGTCAAGGTCAATCTCTCCCTCCCTCCCTCCCTCTCCCACCACCAAACCAAGGGCACAAAACAGCCTCCCCTCCCCCCCTCCCCTCCCTCCCTCCCTCACAAACACAATATTTCCAAACACTCCCTAAAACCTACATCTAAGACACACAATCTCTCTCTCTCTCTCTCTCTCTCTCTCTCTCTCTCTCTCTCTCTCTCTCTCTCTCTCTCTCTCTCTCTCTCTCTCTCTCTCTCTCTCTCTCTCTCTCTCGTGTGTGTGTGTGTGTGTGTGTGTGTGTGTGTGTGTGTGTGTGTGAGAGAGAGAGTGAGAGAGAGAGAGAGAGAGAGAGAGAGAGAGAGAGAAGAACACGCTACAAACCAACCTGAGAACAAGAAACAACGGAAAAACAATTCAAGCAAAGCGATGCAATACCGACATCGGCAGGAGTTATTTCTCGAATAGAGTTGTTCGCCACTGGAACAGCCTTCCTGCAAAAGTGGTTACCGCAGAGACCATCAACTCCTTCAAGAAACGCATTGATCGCCACTTTGCTGCATCGGGAGTGAACTGAACGTTCCCAAGAGTAGATACACAAGTGCTTTAATCCTTCCCTGCAAGCCACTCCTATGGCAAACGGATTGATTGAATCACTGAACGCAGGCAGCCAAGTAATGAGCCAACAGGCTTTCTGCTGCCTGCTAGTCCATGTTTCCATGTTTCCTCTTGGGGTCACAAGGTCCAATTGCCACCATGCGTAGGGAAGTGCCCGGATGACATCATTGGCAGTACAGCAACGTCATTAGAAGGGGGGAAGGGGAGAGGGGAGGAGAGTGGTCAGCCTGTGTCCTCCTCCCCCCCTCCCTCGACCAGCCCACTGACAAGTATGGAAAGTTAAGAAGGAACGGTGGAAGAAAGGAAGGAGGAGGAGGAGGAGGAGGAGTGCTGCGACGAAGATGAGGAAGGTAAGACAAGAGGTCAGGAAAGTAGGAACATAAGAACATAAGAACGTTGGAGTCTGCAAGAGGCAGCTTCTTTGAACCTAAGCTCCCGTTTATCTAACCCCACCTAATATCGCTGTCCATGACTTTATCTAATCTATTTTTGAATGTGACAATTGTATTGGCACTCACCACATGCTGCTAAGCCTATTCCACTCATCCACCACCCTGTTAGTAAACCAATTTTTGCCTATGTCCCTGTTGAATCTGAATTTATCCGGTTTAAACCCACTACTTCGTGTCCTACCCGGTTCCCTTACCAACAAAACCTTATGAATATCCCCCTGAATATAGTCCTTCATCCATTTATAAATCTCGATCATATCTGCACGCACCCTTCGCCTTTCTAGAGAATGCAAGTTTAACTGTTTGAGTCTTTCCTCGTATGGCAAGTTTCTCAACCCCTGAATCATCTTAGTCATCCTCCTCTGCACCGATTCAAACATTTTGATATCCATTCTATAGTAAGGTGACCAGAACTGAACTGCATAGTCAAAATGACGTCTAACTAATGCTAAATAAAGTTTGAAGAAGACTTCGGCGTTCTGTTGCTTACGCTCCTTGAAATAAATCCCAGTACCCTTTTTGCTCGATTTCTAGCTTGAATGCATTGTACCCTTGGACGGAGATCAGAGCTCACTAAAACCCCTAAATTCCTCTCGCACCCAGACCTGCTTATGAGAGTGTCATTTAAGCAATAGTTATGTGAGGGGTTGTTCCTTCCTACACTCAGAATACTGCACTTCCCTACATTGAACTCCATCTGCCATTTATCCGCCCAGTCATACAATCTGTTTAGTTCATCCTGGAGAATACTAGCGTCCTGATCCGACTCAATTACTCTACCGATCTTGGTATCATCTGCAAACTTACTGACATCACTATACTAATTCCTGTATCTAAGTCATTGATATATCTAAGTCATTGATAAGGAAGGAAGGATTGAGGGAAGAGGAGTATTAGGAGGAGAAGGAAGAGGAAGGAGAGGAAGACTGTGGCATGGCAGGTATAGAAAAAAAAATAAACGAGGGGAAAATAGAAGCAAAGTATGGAAGAAGCGTAAAAAGGTGAGACGAGGTAGAGGCAGTGAAGAAGGGGAGGACGGAGGGGGTGATGGGAAATAAGGTGAGTGATGGAGAGTTCAAAGGAGAGAGGAGAGAAGAAGGTTAAGGGATAGAAATAAAGGTGAACGAGAGGGGACGAATGGGAGAAAGACAAGGCAGGAGGAATAAAATGATGCCCAGATGAGTGATGGGGAAGAGAGAGAGACTATATATATATATATATATATATATATATATATATATATATATATATATATATATATATATATATATATATATATATATATATATATATATATATATATATATATATATATATATATATATATATATATATATATATATATATATATATATATATATATATATATATATATATATATATATATATATATATATATATATATATGTATATATATATATATATATATATATATATATATATATACAGACACACACAACCACACACACATACACAGTCAGACCCACCCACACACACACACACACACACACATACACAGTCAGACCCACACACACACACACACACACACACACACAGACGAGACGTGAGCTTAAGTATATACAGCCTCATTTTTTTTCTTCTTTTTTTTTGTTCTTGATTTACTTGACATTTTCCTTCCTTATATTTTCACTTTCTTTTGTTTTTCCACACCTTCCTACTCAGGCTCATTATTTTCTTCTCGCTTTTCTTCTTTTCTTTTCTTTTTCTATGTTCTTTCTTTTCTTCTTCTTCTTCTTCTTCTTCTTCTTCTTCTTCTTCTTCTTCTTTTTCTTCTTCATCATCTTTTATTGTACATCTACTGTGCTTTACGTAATTTCTAAGCTATTGTTTTTATTTATTATTATTATTATTATTATTATTATTATTATTATTATTATTATTATTATTATTATCATTATTATTTTTTGTGCGTGTTTTTTTTTTACAATTTATCGGTCTGTCTTTACATCTATTAGTCTATTTGGTCTATTTTCTGGAACTAGCTACTCCTCTCTCTCTCTCTCTCTCTCTCTCTCTCTCTCTCTCTCTCTCTCTCTCTCTCTCTCTCTCTCTCTCTCTCTCTCACACACACCACACTGTTGATACACCTGTCATGATTCAAACACACCTGGAAAACCACAACATCCACCCACACCTCCTCCTCCTCCTCCTCCTCCTCCTCCTCCTCCTCCTTATAGGGGAGTAGTTATAGTGGCGTGCCCCAAGGTTCGGTCCTGGAGCCAACACTATTCATAATTTACGTGAACGACTTAGAAACTGATATCCTATCAAAAGTAGCCAAATTCGCCGACGACACCAAATTAACAGGTACGGTAATGAACAGTCAAAGTTGCGAGAATATTCAATCAGACTTAATAAGACTTGTCGACTGGAGCGAAAAATGGCAAATGAGTTTTAACGAAGATAAATGTAAAGTAATGCACATAGGTGAAAAAAATCCGAACTTTAAATATCAGATTCAAGGACATGAGCTCAGCGAAGTAAAACAAGAAAAAGATCTTGGTGTCATTATCAGCAACACTCTTAAAATGAGTGATCAATGTTCTGCAGCGAGCAAAAAAGCCAATATGATGTTAGGATTAATCTCAAGAAACTTTGATTATAAGTCACCCGAACTTATGAAGAGATTATATTTAGCATTTGTAAGACCACACCTAGAATACGCCGTTCAGTTCTGGTCACCGAACTATATCAAAGATCAAGTTTTGCTAGAAAAGATACAGCGACGAGCAACCAAACAAATTCCAGCGCTCCGAAACTTGTCATATGACGAGCGTTTAGAGCGTTTAGATATGTTTTCCCTAAAAAAAGCGAAGGATAAGAGGGGACTTAATTGAAGTGTTCAAAATCCTTAATGGATTCGACAACATTAACCCAGATAGTCTATTTCAGAGAGACACCAACACAAGAACACGCAGCAACGGTATGAAGTTAAAGGGAAATCGATGTAACACATTGGTGCGCAGAAGTTTTTTCAATAACAGAGTCGTCGATCACTGGAATATACTCCCACCGTCAGTAGTTAGCGCACAGAGTATCAATAGCTTTAAGTCTTCTTTGGATAAGTACTTCAGGGAGATAAGATTATACTGACCCTTTTTCGCATGTTTTCAGACAGATTGCAGCAAGACCTCAACTTATATTCATATAATTCTCCCCCACAACCTAGATTGCACGTAGCGAAAGTTAACAATAGAGTAAAGCAACAGTTAATGTCCGCATGACAGGTGGAGTGAGGTGTGGGTGCAGTAAGGTGACAGGTTACTGGTGCGTGCCTAGTACCGCCGGTAAAACGAGGATCAAGCCTCCACCTGTGCCCCTGAAACTACACCTCACCCATCGTGGGTATTAGGGGGGATTCTGGGGTTGCCCTGTGTAGGCCACTCGTCCTCTTCCAGTCTCCCTGTATTTCTATGTTGTTATGTTCTTATGTAATGAAGTCATTTTCCCCCACAGCTTAGGTTACCAGCAGTGTAAGTTAAGGGTAGTAATTTCCTCTTATTTCTCTCTTTACTGTAAAATTTCCATGGCCCTTTCTTCCTTAAAGGTACATGGTGTTCTCTTCTAACTATTTCCTGCCGGCACGTTGCCGGAGGGAGAGGTGGGTGGGGAGGAGCCTTCACCTTTTCTGTCCTATCCTACCACACGTAGATTACTAGTAGTAGCGGTAGTAAACAGACACCCTCGCCATAGACCGATAGGTCTTCTGGTGTCTGTTCTTCCTATGTATTCCTATGTATTCCTCCTCCTGTTCTTTTTCCTTTTTTACTTTTTCTTTTCTTCCTCCTGCTCCTTTCCATCCACTAGATTTACTCATTTTTCCTTCTCTCGTTTTCCCCTTTTTCCTTCTTCTACTTTTGTTTTTTTCCTTCTGCTTTTTCCCTTTCCCTGGCTTTTCTCATCTTCTTATCCTTGTTCTCTTATTCATTTTCCTCCTCCTCCTCTTACTTTCGTTTTTCTTCCTCCTCCCCCTTTCCTTCCCTTTGCTTTCCTCGTTTTTTCCTTGTTCTTTTCCTCGTTTTACTCCAACTGTTTCTTTCTTTTCTCTTGTTTTCCTCATTTTTTTCCTTATTCTCTTTCTCATTTTCCTCCTCTTACTTCTTCTCTTCCTCCTCCTCTTTCTCCTTCGATTTTTGTTTTCTTTCTTTTTCTCATTTTCTTCCCCTGGCTTTCCTTCTTATTTTCTTAATTTTTTTCCTTATTTTCCTCCTCTTGCTTCTTCCCTTCCCCTTGTTCTTCTTACTTTTCCTTATTCTCTTCCCAGTTTCATCACCCACCTTTTCCTCTTCCATTTCCTTCTTATTATTTCCTTTATCCTTGTCTTCAATTTGCTCTCATCCTTTCTTGTCCTTTTTTTTCTCCCCCTCTTCAACCTCTTTAATTTTCTTCTTTATACTGCTTTTTTTTCTTTTTCTTCTCTTACTTTTCCTAATTTATCATCCACCTTCTTTATTCTCTCGTCCTCTTTCTCTTCTTCTTGTACTTCTCTTTCATCGCTTAATTTCTTTTTTTTATTTAGTTTTCTTTTTCTCTCTATCTTACTCTTTTTTTTCCATTTCGTCTTCTTTATTCTTTTTCCTTTCCATGACTTTTTTTTCTTCGTTCTCCTCTTTTTTTATTTTCTTTATTGAATGTATTTGTCCTCATTGTTGTTGTTGCTTCTTGTTCTTCTTGTTTTTGTTCTTGTTGTTGTTATTCTTCTTTTTCTTTATCTTTTCTTGTTTCTTCTTTTTTTTTTCATGTCTTCTTTCTTCTAGTTGTTGTTCTTGTTCTTAATCTTCTTTTTTTTTCTGTCTTTCTTTGTTTGTTTATTTAATTATTTATTTACTTCTTCTTCTTCTTCTTCTTCTACTTCTTCCTCCTCCACTTTCACCACCTTCACCTCTTCCACTTGACCTTCTTGCCCTTACTTTTCTTATTTTTTTCCCTTCCTAGTACCAATCGTATGTTGACACGTTTACCTGCAGAGCCCGACCACACCTGGACGACAATTAGTTCACCTGACAACTCGTTTTCACACCACCACCACCAACAACAACAATAACAACCACAACAACAACAACTACTCCACGATCTTTCATACTAAGTCCATAATCTTGAGAGAGAGAGAGAGAGAGATTTACATAGATTTACATAGAAAGTCAGACCACACAGACCCCATGGTCCAGACTAGGTGGTCTGTCCTTAAACCTAAGTGATTTTACATTAATCAGATGGCTCCAAAACGTTGCTTTTCTACTCTAGTTAATATTAAGTTCAAGGAAGTGACGGTCGAGCTTGTTTTTAAAGGAGTCAATCGTGTTACACTGGACCACTGATGGTGGGAGCTTATTCCATTCTCGCACTACAACGTTGATGAAGAAAAATTTGGTGCAGTCTGAATTTACTTGTCTACTTTTGAGTTTTATGCCATTGTTCCTCGTTCGCAAAGTGTCATCGATCATAAACAATTTTGTTCTGTCTACATTCGTGAAACCATTAAGTATTTTAAAATATTCGATCAGTTTTCCTCGGAGGCGACGTTTCTCAAGAGAGAACATGTTAAGGGTGGAAAGCCTTTCTTCGTAGGATTTGTTGCGCAAGGAAGGGATCATTTTTGTTGCTCGACGCTGAACACCTTCTAATTTAGCAATGTCCTTTGCATGGTGGGGAGACCAAAACTGTACCGCATATTCCAAGTGGGGTCTGACTAAACTATTGTAGAGCGGAAGTATTACATCTTTATTCTTGAATAAAAAGTTTCTTTTAATGAAGCCCAACATTCTGTTCGCTTTATTTGCTGCATCGATGCATTGATGTGAGAATTTGAGGTTTGACGCGATTTTGACCCCCAGGTCCTAAATGCATTGAACGCTCGTGAGTTTAACGCCGCGCATTTCGTAATCGAAATTCTTATTTTTTGTTCCAACTTGAAGGACCTGGCACTTGTCTACGTTAAAGGGCATCTCCCATTTATCCGACCAAGCTGAAATTTTGTGCAAATCCTCTTGGAGGCTTTGCCTGTCTTCGTCAGTGAGAACCGAGTTACCAATCTTTGTGTCGTCTGCAAATTTACTAATGCGATCATTTAGTCCAACATCCACATCGTTGATGTAAATAATGAAGAGCACTGGGCCAAGAACCGAGCCCTGAGGGACGCCACTAGTGACCGGCGCCCACTCTGAGTTAAATCAGTCAATCACAACTCTTTGTTGTCTGTTGCTCAACCAATTCGCGATCCATTGGTTTACTTGACCGTCAATACCTATTTGCTTTAATTTATAAAGTAATTTATGATGTGGGACTTAATCAAACGCTTTCTGGAAATCAAGATAGACTACGTCCAATGATTTGGTTACGTCATAAACCGAGAAGAGATCGTTATAAAAGGTCAGTAGGTTTGACAGGTAGGATCTTTTGTTACGGAAGCCATGTTGTGAATCCCCAATTAATGAGTGGCTTTCGAGGTAACTCAATTTTGTCTCTAATTATGCTCTCGAGTAGCTTACCTACAATTGAGGTTAAACTAATGGGTCAGTAGTTACCTGGTATTTTTTTGTCTCCTTAAAAATCGGTGTCACGTTAGCCTTTTTCCAATCCGAAGGGACGATGCCTTGTCGCAAGGACATATTGAATACGGTTGTGAGGGAGGAGAGTATTTCGCTCTTTGTTTCTTTAAGCAGTATAGGATATACTTTGTCGGGTCCAGGGGGGGGGGAGAGAGAGAGAGAGAGAGAGAGAGAGAGAGAGAGAGAGAGAGAGAGAGAGAGAGAGAGAGAGAGAGAGAGAGAGAGAGAGAGAATACCTATCAATTAAATGTTTATACAATACTTATAAGGGTAACACTAAGCTCTTTACTTCCTCCTCCTCCTCCTCCTCCTCTTCCTCCTCCACTTCCTCCTCCTCCTCCTCCTCCTCCTCCTCCTCCTCCTCCTTCTCCTCCTCCTCCTCCTCCTCCTCCACAATGACCAAAGTTGATGCGGCGCCATGGATCTTATTCCTCCTCCTTCTCCTCCTCCTCCTCCTCCTTCCAATGTTTTCTTTATATAAAAGGTTGAGAACAAAAAGGAAAAGAAAAGCAAGAGGTAGAAAAAAAATTTAAAGAAAGGAAAAAATGGAGGAGGAAGAGAAAAAAGAAAAAAAAGGGAATAAGAGAAAAGAGAAGACCCCAAAAAGAAAAGAGATGTTTTGGGATACACGAAAAATAGAATATAAGAAATAAAGAAAGAGAGAGAGAGAGAGAGAGAGAGAGAGAGAGAGAGAGAGAGAGAGAGAGAGAGAGAGAGAGAGAGAGAGAGAGAGAGAGAGTCGCCACTCTCACCATGATACCTAAACCAGGCAAACCATCCACGGATCCCAAGAACTACAGACCAATCTCACTCCTAGAAGTCCCTGGAAAAATCTTTGAAAGAATAATCAACTTACGACTC
Organism: Eriocheir sinensis; assembly: GCF_024679095.1. Taxonomy (NCBI): domain Eukaryota; kingdom Metazoa; phylum Arthropoda; class Malacostraca; order Decapoda; family Varunidae; genus Eriocheir; species Eriocheir sinensis. The sequence continues at coordinate 5,484,589 of NC_066545.1, read as the reverse complement.
AGATGTCACCTGGAGGAAAACAACCTTTATAACCCGTCACAGTATGGCTTCAGGGCAGGGAGGAGCACTACGTCAGCTATCTCCATCGCCAACGAAAAGGTAGCACTCACTAAAGGACAAGGACTAAACTGCACTATTATCCAACGCGACATCAGCAAAGCGTTTGATAAAGTCTGGCTACAGGGCCTGCAATACAAAATACTTCAACTCGGACTGCCAGAGCTAACGGAAAAACTGTTATGTAGCTTCCTTGATCAGCGCTCAGCTTCCATTCGAGTTAAGTCAGCAATATCCTCCCCGTTCCCCCTGCACAGCGGCGTGCCACAGGGCAGCGTGTTATCACCAACGCTCTTCATCACCTACACCTCTGACATGCCCCGGTCTGATAACAGAAGCTGTATGGATATATATTATGCTGACGACGCGACACAAATAGTGACCTCCAACGGTACCCTAGACCACCATGACGCCCTGGTCGTGCGGGAGGCGAACAGACTCAACACATTTGAAAAAAAATGGAAGATCAAAACAAACATAGACAAGTTCGCTGTGGTCGCACTCGGCAGGAAAAAATTAAATGACATACAAATACAGGGCAACACCATCTCCCACCAAAAACAATGCCAGATATTAGGCCACACAGTGACATCCACCGGCCTGATCGTTAAACACGTCAACGACAAAACCATGAAAGTTAAAACAGCCCTCACATCACTAAACAGATTCTGGCACTTCACAGAGCGGCTCAAACTGTATCTAGTAAAGACTAAGATACTTCCTATACTAGACTACTCACCCACCCCGACACACATGGCTTCCCACACCAAGATGTTACAGCTTCAGAGGCTGCAGAACAAAGCGCTGAGATTTGCCACCGGACAGAAATACCCGTACACGGAAAACACAGCAGCACAACACCGCAGACTCGGAGTACAACTAGTCAGCACAAGGCTACGGGAGGCGGCCGGAAAGATATGGGAGAAGCTAGACCAGCAAGACGACGTGAACTACACCCACGTCAAGGAGCTTGACGGCAGCACGAACTTGCCTGGTTTCCGCGCAGCTTGAAGTCACTACGAGAACAACCACCCACACATCACTTCACACAAGTGACGCCATAGCTTAGCTTAGCTCTCTACACACAAACGATTCAAACACACATCCCCCCAGCACGCCGGGGTATACAAATAAGGTGCCCGATAAACAATAACTACACCAGAACAACTAACGAACCTACACCATACAACTGTACACTCCTACTGTCTTTCCTATTCCCCACCTGTACCTCACCACTAACCCACTTCCTCTTCGTACTATACCCTTGATTAAAAAAAAAAAAGAGAGAGAGAGAGAAAAAAAATGCGTCTTACTGGGAAAATGTCATTAATCTAATCTCCAAATCAAAGCAGATCATGATGAGACAAATAACCGCTGCATTATTATTATTATTCTTATATTCATTATCATTATCATTATCATTATTATTATTATTATTTTTATCATTATTATTACTACTACTGCTACCACCACCACTACTACTATTACTACCCCGTCTATTTGCTTCTCTCCTTCAAACAGCTGCAAAAGGCAATATAGTTAGGATCTGCTTTGAGTAAATAAGAAGAGATCATAAAGAGTCTCCTAAAGGTCGTTCGGTTGCTGTCTATACACTAACCTGCTAACGTTTCACTACCTCTGCTCTGCTTCTGGAGGGGTGGGTCCAGGAACAGCCGGCAACCACAACACAGCGTGGCCTCAGAACAAGTGTGTGATATGCTTTATTCTTTTCGTGCTATTAGTAAAATATGAGGAAAATATATTCTTGAGTTAAAATCACTTCCACGACTACACATCTCTTTTCCCGTGTGTGTGTGTGTGTGTGTGTGTGTGTGTGTGTGTGTGTGTGTGTGTGTGTGTGTGTGTGTGTGTGTGTGTGTGTGTGTGTGTGTTATCTGCTGAATTAACATGCAAGAGAGAGAGAGAGAGAATGTAATCAATGCTGCTGACCGATTGCTTATCTCTCACCACCCACGGCGCAGCATCGCAGGGGCGGGGCATGCACGCACACACACACGCACACACACACACACACACACACACACACACACACACACACACACAGACAGACACACACCGGCAGACCTCTCGATGCCAGCACCTCAAAAATATACTTAACCTTCCACCATAAAAAAAACTAACTGACAAACTAACAAGCACTCTTAATATAGGGATCTAATAATAAATGAGGTAATAATTTTAAGAGTGTTTAATCCCCACCCCACCCCACCCCACCCCACCCCGCCTATATATCAACAAGTGGGTCCCGTGCAGGTATTTCCCTATTTCCTAGTATATCTTTTCGGTCTCCTGGAATCTGTCCTCGGTCTCCTGGTATCTGTTCTTAGTCTCCTGGTATGTGTTCTTAGTCTCCTGGTATGTGTTCTCGGTCTCCTGGTATGTGTTCTCGGTCTCCTGGTATCTGTTCTCGGTCTCCTGGTATGTGTTCTCGGTCTCCTTGTATCTGTTCTCGGTCTCCTGGTATGTGTTCTCGGTCTCCTGGTATGTGTTCTCGGTCTCCTGGTATCTGTTCTTAGTCTCCTGGTGTGTGTTCTTAGTCTCCTGGTATCCGTTCTCGGTCTCCTGGTATGTGTTCTTAGTCTCCTGGTATGTGTTCTTAGTCTCCTGGTATCTGTTCTCGGTCTCCTGGTATATGTTCTTAGTCTCCTGGTATGTGTTCTTAGTCTCCTGGTATGTGTTCTTAGTCTCCTGGTATGTGTTTTTAGTCTCCTGGTATGTGTTTTTAGTCTCCTGGTATGTGTTCTTAGTCTCCTGGTATGTGTTCTTAGTCTCCTGGTATGTGTTCTTAGTCTCCTGGTATGTGTTCTTAGTCTCCTGGTATGTGTTCTTAGTCTCCTGGTATCTGGTCTCGGTCTCCTGGTATCTGTTCTTGGTCTCCTGGTATGTGTTCTTAGTCTCCTGGTATCTGTTCTCAGTCTCCTGTTATGTGTTCTTAGTCTCCTGGTGTCTGTTCTCGGTCTCCTGGTATATGTTCTTAGTCTCCTGGTATATGTTCTTAGTCTCCTGGTATATGTTCTCGGTCTCCTAGTATATATTCTCGGTCTCCTGGTATATATTCTCGGTCTCCTGGTATATATTCTCGGTCTCCTGGTATATATTCTCGGTCTCCTGGTATATATTCTCGGTCTCCTGGTATATATTCTCGGTCTCCTGGTATACGTTCTTAGTCTCCTGTTATATGTTCTTTGTCTCCTGGTATATGTTCTCGATCTCCTGGTATATGTTCTTAGTCTCCTGGTATATGTTATTAGTCTCCTGGTATATGTTCTCGGTCTCCTGGTATATGTTCTCGGTCTCCTGGTATATATTCTCGGTCTCCTGGTATATATTCTCGGTCTCCTGGTATACGTTCTTAGTCTCCTGTTATATGTTCTCTGTCTCCTGGTATATGTTCTCGGTCACCTGGTATATGTTCTTAGTCTCCTGGTATCTGTTCTTAGTCTCCTGGTATATGTTCTCGGTCTCCTGGTATATGTTTTTAGTCTCCTGGTATCTGTTCTCGGTCTCCTGGTATCTGTTCTCGGTCTCCTGGTATATGCTCTTAGTCTCCTGATATCTGTTATTAGTCTCCTGGTATGTATTCTCAGTCTCCTGGTATCTGTTCTCGGTCTCCTGGTATGTGTTCTTAGTCTCCTGGTATCTGTTCTCGGTCTCCTGGCATGTGTTCTCAGTCTTCTAGTATCTGTTCTCGGTCTCCTGGTATCTGTTCTTAGTCTCTTGGTATTTGTTCTCAGTCTCCTGGTATGTGTTTTTAGTCTCCTGGTGTCTGTTCTCAGTCTCCTGGTATGTGTTTTTAGTCTCCTGGTATCTGTTCTCGGTCTCCTGGTGTCTGTTCTCGGTCTTCTGGTATGTGTTTTTAGTCACCTGGTATCTGTTCTCGGTCTCCTGGTGTCTGTTCTCGGTCTGGTATCTGTTCGTGCTCTCTTGGTATCTGTTCTTCCTGTGTATTCTATGTATTTCTCTCCCTCCCTCACTCTCCTTGGCTGAAGGCTGGAGTCTGGTACTCTATTATAGCATTCTAACACCGATTACATCTTTTCAGCATCGTGAAATCAGGGAAACACTTAAGATACACTGCAATGAATCACCTGAAGGAAGAAAATGCTAAGATACTAAAGTTGAAGGTCGAGCTCTCAAGGCGATCTTAAAGTAGGAGAAAAAAAAAACGTGAAAAAGTACACGCAACGGGAGTGTATAAATAAAAAAGGCGATAGAGAAGCTGGCATATCTCTCCCTATTCGTAGACCACTTTCGTTCCCTCTTCCAGGCGTATGTATAATTTGGTTAAGTTTACCACGGAGGAGTAAACTGGACAAACATTAGGCCGCACACACACACACACACACACACACACACACACACACACACACACACACACATCGGCAGCATTAGGGAAGTTAAATATCGTCCATTGTGTTCGCTTCCTATTTGGGTCTCAGCTCTTCGTGGCGCCCGGGAGAAGGGAGTCACGTCAGCCTCATCGTTAAGCGTTTCGCCCAGTCAGCTTTCTCTTCGGCCACACCCGTGCTAGCGTGGACGTGGTGGCGGCGGTGATGGTGGTGGTGGCTGTAGGGAGGTGTTGTCCAGATGCTGTTTCTCCTCTGCCAGCGTCGCGTCGTCACCGTGGCCGCCGCTGACGTGAACAAATACTTCAAAATGTCACACTGGCAGGGAACCTTTGCCAGGCCGCCACCCGCACCGCTAATGAGCTACGCGTCTTGACATAACACGTAGCCGTCAGCCGCGAGGTGAAAGGATTGTCTCGGGCCTCGGCGACATTTCCTCCTCAGCCTCCGGGCCTTGGCGCTGCGCAGCCTTGGCAGGGCGGCGAGTCGTCCTTTTGTCGTCCTCTTCCTTGTCCCTGCCGCGGCCGTGGGCTGGTGGGTGGGTAGGCTGTGAGGGGCCTCAGCCGCGCCCCTTCGAAGGCTCCTCCTGAGTGATGGGTTCCGAGGATTGTGGCCGCGGTGTGTGGCCCTCAGGGTACTCCGCAGGGCAGCACGACAGGCTTCTCTTTTTACCTAACCAGCCGCGGCCTAAAGAAACTGCCTCCTCAGTGCCTCCTCCTCGACCACCCGCCCCGCCCCCACGCCCCGCCGCTGACGACCTGCAGGCGTGGGCTTGTCGAACCGCCGCCTCCCGACACACTGATCGACGCTTTCGTTGCCTAACCACTCACAACTTGAGTAACAGGTCTCCCTAAACCACCCTCAACTGACTGACTCACGCGCCTGCTTCAAGAGCCAATATCCAGAGAGATGCGCAAAAAACCAGCCCCGGGGAGCACCGTGCCTAGCACAGACCCTTCGACCTAAGCTGCGGCGGCATTGTGGCTCTGCTCACGTCCTGCCAGAATCTAGATTTTCAAATATGGCCTAACGACGCAATCTTCCCACACTTCGCGACTCCCAAATCCCCGACGCCAGAAAAGTCAGCAAAGCTCATAAACACTGGCTAGTCGATTTTACATTCCATTCCACCCGCACATTCCTCCGAGCCTAAGTTACGCATCCAAACTATAGGTCTCTCTCTCCCGGCCCCTCTCGCCCCCCCCCCTCCCCCCTCCCTGAGATATAGGTCTCACTCCCTGCCCTTGTCCTTCTCCACCTCCCACCCTCACCCGGCCCTCCCATACTCTCAACGACATGTCTTCTCCCAAACCCTCCTTGCACGTCCCGCCCAACCCATTGACCACCCCCGTCCACCTTGCCGCCCCAGCTCCTGTAACCCACCTTACAACCCCAGGGGCCGACACCATGCATACACATCGACACATGTCCCAACCACCTTTATACCAAAGCCCCTTCGCCTCCCCGTCCCCAAGAAGGCCAGACCTACTATATTCTTCCTCCCCAAACACTTTCTCACAGCGATCCTCCTCCCTACACACTCTTCCTTTTGCACTTATATCCTTCCCTTCCTCCCCTACACTCTTGCCTCTCCCTCCTTATACCCCATCATTTCATATAACCACCCCAATACAACTTCGATAACTAGCCCGATCAGAGCTATACACACATTTACAACCTTGTCACTTCCTCTCCATCTATTCTCACAGCCCTCTCCGCCACCTCTCATACAACCTAAGCCTTTCAAAACCCTTTCCATCTTCCATCCCATACAGTAGCCGCTCGTAACCTTCCACCCTTTCCCATACATAATCCTTTCCACTCTCTCCCATCTCTCTATCGAACATCATCCCATCATCATGATACGCACACTTCCACATCCCTTCCCACCTCCCCCATACAACCTCACCCCCTCACAGCCCTCCCCACCACACCCACACAACACCCCGCCGCCCCCATCTCCTCCTCGCCACACGTGTATGTTACGAGTTGCCAGCTGTCGACCTAAACCCTACCATTTACCTTTTTTTGCATATTTTCACTTGTGTCCCCACCAGAAAAAAAGGATTAGAACTACTCATTACCTAGATTAGGACGGGAGGAGGAGGAGGAGGAGGAGGAGGAGGAGGAGGAGGAGGAGGAGGAGGAGGAGGAGGAGGAGGAGGAGGAGGAGGAGGCTTTGGTTCCCTCCTGGCTCGGCCTTTCTGTTATCTGGCTGGCTTTTATCGGTGGAGGTAATCAATGTTTTGGTAATCTTATCTGTCCGTGGCGACTTCTGTAAACAAGCGGCATACGTACGACCTCTCTCTCTCTCTCTCTCTCTCTCTCTCTCTCTCTCTCTCTCTCTCTCTCTCTCTCTCTCTCTCTCTCTCTCTCTCTCTCTCTCTCTCTCTCTCTCTCTACAAAAAACTATTACTACTATTATTTTTTGCACGGTTATATTGCCTACCATTATAATCATCATCATCATCAATGTGACAGAGAGAGAGAGAGAGAGAGAGAGAGAGAGATCCAGTATCCCTTTTCGCTCTGCCTTCCTTCTTTCTTCCGTTTCTTTCCCCCTTCCTCCTCTTTCCTCCCTTCTTCCCTATATTTCCTCTTTCTCCTCCTTCCCTTTCTCCCTTCGGCTACATCTTTCTCCCATCTTCCCCCCTTTCCCCTCTTCCTTTCTTTCCTTCTTCCATATCTTTCCCTTCCTCCTCTTTCCTCTCTTCTTGCCAGTATTGCCTCCTCCTCTTCTCCTTTCTTTCCTATCTCTCCCCCTCTTCTTTCTTCTTCCCTCCCTGCTTCTCTCCATTTTCTCCATTTCCTACACTTCCTTCTTCCGTATCTTACACCCTCCTCCTCCTCTTTCCTCCATCCTTTCCTCACTTCTTCTCCTCCTCTTTCCCCTCTATTCCTTCTTCGCTCTTCCCCTTTCTTTCTCTTCCCTCCTTCCCTACATTTCCTCATTCTCATAACCCCAAGTGGCTATCGAGCAGATTAAATCACCAAAGCGGGCAACCTCGCAATGAGCCAATAGGCTTTCTGTTGCCTGCATTTCCATGTTTCCATGTTTCATCACTTATTCCCAATCTCTCTCCTTTCCTCCTCTTTTCCACCCTTCTTCCATATCTTTCCTCCTCCCCCTCGTTCCTCCCTTCTTCCCTCTACCCCCGTGAGACCAAAACACCTGTACACAAGTAGCTCCTCGGCACCGCTAATTGCAAGGAGTCAGGTAAAGGAAACCATACAGGTGTTGAGGGGCCTAATTAAGTGGCAGGGGAGGGATAAACAGGTAAACAAATAGACAGAGAAAACAAACAAGACGAGCCGCTCCTTTTGTCTCTCGCGGGCCAGTGCCAAGGTTGGTTGTATCCTTCTTGCTCTCAGACTCACTCACTTTCACTCTCTCTCCTCCTACTCCACCTCCTCCTCCCTTCTCTCTCTCTCTCTCTCTCTCTCTCTCTCTCTCTCTCTCTCTCTCTCTCTCTCTCTCTCTCTCTCTCTCTCTCTCTCTCTCTCTCTCTCACTCCACTCATCCGTTTCTTAATCTCTCTCTCTCTCTCTCTCTCTCTCTCTCTCTCTCTCTCTCTCTCTCTCTCTCTCTCTCTCTCTCTCTCTCTCTCTCTCTCTCTCTCTCTCTCTCTCTCTCTCTCTCTCTCTCTCTCTCTCTCTCTCTCTCTCTCTCTCTCTCAGGGGTCAGTGATTCACCAAGAGACGATCATCCACTCAGCCAATGAAGCAAATAAAGTCGCCTTCCACACTCCACCCTCGCCATCCCACCCTCACGTCCTCCTCCACCTTCTCTCCACCTTCCCTTCACCTTCACTAACTCTTCTCCACATCCACCTTCTTCTCAATCATCGTATCAACCTCATACTCCGACTCCTCCTCTCTTATCTCACCTCACTATCTTCTCCTCCTCTCCTCCTGTTCATATTCCTCCCCCCTTCTCCCTGCTTCTCCTCCTCCTCCTTCTCCTCCTCCTCCTCCTCGAAGGCTTATAGAAGTAAATTTATTCAGCCTATCAAAACGAAGAATGCGAGGCGATCTAATAGAAGTGTTTAAAATGTTAAAATGATTCAGTGATATTAATGCGGAAGATTACTTTACAATTGATCGATCAAATAAAACAAGAAGAAATAACAATTTCAGGATAAATGGTGAAAGATTCTCGTCGCACGAAGCCAAACACTTCTTCAATCGAGTCGTTAATGTTTGGAATTCTCTATCCTGTGATGTCGTTGATAGTACAACAGTTACGTCCTTCTAGAATAGATTAAACAAGTGTTTTGAATCCAACCAGCAACTAAGATATTACTCATTGTCGTAATAACGTTAAGTTCTTTCTAATGCTGGTGTCCTTGTCCGTTTTTATTGCCCGGTTAGTGGTAGCAGTAATGGTAGTGCTTTCCTTATTCTTACATAATTTCCTTGCAGTTTTTCCATGCTGCATGGTTCTTTTTCCTTTCCTGCCAGCTTTGGCTGGAGGGATAGGGGGGTGGTGAGGAGCCTTCGCCTTTGCTGTCCTTCATCTTCCACCTTTGATTAGATAGTTAGTGTAGCTTGTCACAAACAGCCTCGTAATGATCAGCAGGTCTGCTGTTGTTTGTTCTTCCTCTGTGTTCCTCCTCCTCCTTCTCCTCCTCCCTCCTCCTTCTCCTCCCCCCTCCTTATCCTCCTCCACCCCAATCTCCTTCTTACCTGTATAGTTTCCACCTGTAAGCTCTTCAATCTTACTTTCTACAGCCACACCTCACCTTCCCTTCTCTTTACCTCACCACACCCTACCTCTCTCTCTCTCTCTCTCTCTCTCTCTCTCTCTCTCTCTCTCTCTCTCTCTCTCTCTCTCTCTCTCTCTCTCTCTCTCTCTCTCTCTCTCTCTCTCTCTCTCAGTATAATAGTAACCGTAGTACAAAAGTCAGGTGTTTATAAAGTTCTTTCTCCGTAAGTGGCTGCCGTGATTGGCGTGGTCACCTGTGCCGCTAAGGTCACCTGTTGATCAGTTCTGCCGGGTCATCAGAGGTAAGGTTTTTGGATGGGAGTAAATCACCGCGCGTCCTGTCTCTAGCGTTTTTTTTTTTTTTAAGAACATAAGAACATAAGAACGTAAGGAGTCTGCAAGAGGCCGGTTGGCCTATACAAGGCAGCTCCTGTACACTCAACGCCACCTTACCTCACCATCCATGGCTTTATCTAACCTCTTCTTGAATGTATCTATGGTATTGGCACCCACAACATGGCTCCCAAGCCTGTTGCATTCATCTACCACTCTATTGGTGAACCAATTCTTGCCTATGTCTTTGTTGAATCTGTATTTGTCTAACTTAAAACCATTGCTACGCGTCCTACCTGGCTCTTTTACTATCAAAATCTTATTGACATCCCCTTTATTAAAGCCCTTCATCCACTTATAGACTTCGATCAAGTCTCCTCGCAACCTCCGCCTTTCTAGAGAGGGTAGATTTAAATGCTTCAGCCTGTCTTCATAAGGCAAGTTTCTCACCCCCTGAATCATCTTTGTCATCCTCCTCTGTACAGATTCTAACATCTTGATATCCATTCTATAGTAGGGGGACCAGAACTGAACTGCATAATCGAGATGAGGTCTAACTAGTGCTAAGTAAAGTTTGAGGATGACTTCAGCGCTCCTATTGCTTACGCTCCTGGTGAGATGAAACCAAGTACTCTGTTTGCCCGATTTTTAGCCTGAACGCATTGAGTCCTAGGACGGAGGTCAGCGCTCACTAGGACTCCTAAGTCTCTCTCACGCCCAGACCTGCTTTGAGGAGTGTCATTTAAGGAGTAATTGTGTGAGGGGTTATTCCTACCTGGACTCAGAATGCTACACTTCCCGACATTGAATTCCATCTGCCACTTCCCCGCCCAATCATATAGTCTGTCAAGCTCATCCTGGAGAACGCTAGCGTCCCTGTCTGATTAGATTACTCTACCGATCTTGGTATCATCTGCGAACTTGCTGACATCACTACTGATTCCTGTGTCCAAGTCATTGGTGTAAATAATAAAAAGCAGAGGACCCAGCACCGACCCTTGTGGGACTCCACTCGTAACACTGCCCCATTCAGATTTTTTACCATTGATATGCACTCTCTGCTTCCTACCACTAAGCCACGCCCTGATCCAGTTCAAAACTTTCCCATCTATGCCGTGAGCCTGTAATTTTAGTAATAGCCGGTGATGAGGAACTTTGTCGAACGCTTTACTGAAATCTAAATATATGTCAAAATTTTCATCTCTGTCAACCGCCTCGGTCATTTAAGTGTAAAAGGACAACAGGTTAGTAAGGCAAGACCTGCCCTTTGTGAATCCATGCTGTGAATCATGAATTATAATTGACTCCAACATCTTTCCCACAACTGATGTTAAGCTAATTGGGCGATAATTTGAGGTGGCTGACTTTTCTTCCTTTTTGAAAATCGGCGTCCCATTACCTACTTTCCATTGATTGGGCACATACCCTGAATTTACCGAGATCTTAAAAATATCGGTAATTGGGCCACTGAGGACCTCCTTGCACTCTTTCAGAATCCGTGGAAATACTCCGTCCGGGCCCGGCGATTTGTTTTTCTTCAACCTACTAATCTCATCCTGGACTACTTGCCTAGTGATGATCACATCCCTCAACCTGTCGTTCTCTTCGCCCTCATATACCTGAACTCTCTCCGGAAAGGTTGTTAGATTTTCCTTCGTGAAAACTGAAAGGAAATAGTCATTCATCATTTGACTCATATCTTCTACATTCTCAACGAGCTCACCTGTGTTTATTTTCAACGGTCCAATTCTTTCCCTTGTTTTCGTTCTGTACAATTTGAAGAAGCCCTTGGGATCACTCTTGGCCTCGTTGGCTACCCTAATCTTATAATTTCTTTTTGCTAGGCGGGTGTTCTTCACCAACCTGGCTAGCTCAACATACTTACCCCTGAGGTGGGTTTCTCCGTTCTTTATTTTCCTATAAATTCCTCTCTTCAAGCCTATCTCCTGCTTGAGTCTGCGGGTCATCCATTTGGGGTTGTTATTTTCCTTCCTACGTGCTAGGTAAGGGATATGCTGTCTCTGACCCTCTGCAATTACTCTCACTAAATTATTGTAGGTCATTTCTACATGATTCCCCTGTCTTTCCGGTTCCAGCTCTGAGATCTGGCCGTATGAGGTCAGTAACTTTATTCTCTCTTTTTTTTTTCGAATTTAAAGGTAAAGTTGGGTGCGTACGCTAAAACTGCGTGGTTGCAGTGCACATTTCTGTCGCATTTACCGCAAGAAAATGTTAGTAACGTTCTTTTTTCTCTAGTTGTACCATATGAAGATGTGAGTAGCGTTCATAATAACAAGATTACGGTTCACCTTTTTCGAATACCGTCAACCACCTTTTTTTACAGTAAAGGAGGCAGTTCAAGGGGAAAAAAATATATAAAAAACGGTCTAAAAATATTCGACAGTCTATAATGATTACGAAAACGGTGACTCCTATTTTTATGACTGATTATGATTAGGACAAATATGTAATGAAAAGGAAATGCTCAGATATATTCGCGTTTTCTAAAAATCTCTGCGACCGAAAGCAAAAAATTATAAATAAATAAATGAGTAGTTAAATAAATAAATAAATTATAACAAGCTTTCCTCGGGTCGGCAAAATCGTACACGTGTCTACCCATAACACACATGCACACGGGATGGACAGCTGTTGCTCACCTGTTGCTGCCGACCGCTGGCTCACCTGCCGTCATGACCACACCTGCGGGAAGCCAGAAAAGGTTTAGTGGTGGAGATGATGATGACGATGATTATGATGATAATTAGGATGATGATACTTCTACTACTGCTACTGCTACTACTACTACTACTACTACTACTACTACTAAAATATTGTGGGTTTTAATTTATTTATTTACTTATTTATTCATTCAGTTCCCCTGAAGAAGCAAAAACGAGACTAGTCGGGAATAAGCTCATCTCAAACACACCCGTGTTTCCTTCCTCCTCCTTCACTCAACTTGTCGAAAATGTCCTTACAAGAATAAATATAATCATAATGATGATGATGACGATCATCATCATCATCATCATCATCAGCAGCATCATCATCATCATCATAATAATAATAATAATAATAATAATAATAATAATAATAATAATAATAATAATAATAATGATTATAATAATAATAATAATAATAATAATAATAATAATAATAATAATAATAATAATAATAATAATAATAATAATAATAATAATAATAATAATAATAATAATAATGGATCAATTGAACAACTGCCCCCCAGACCGCTCTGGTGGGTCGATTCTTCAGTTGGGCAGAGTTGGGGGGGCAATTCTTCAGTTGATGACACAGGAAGCGGGTGGCCAAAACCTCACCGGTAGACCTGACATCAGGGAATCACAACCTCAGCAGCTGACCTGACCTCAACTTAACACCTCACCGGTAGACCTGACATGAGGGGATCAAATCCTCAGCAGTTGACCTGACCTCACATTAACATTTTTGACTAACCTGACACAACTTGTGACCAGTTTTAGCACCATTGGGTTCATGTATAGAGGTTTTGCAGTGACGTCACGAAATAGCGTCGTCTGCACCTTGTGCGTCGTCTGCAAATCCGCTGATGGTCACCTCCCCAGCAGAGTGAGCAGACGGACCACGTGTGCCCCATCCCCAAGTCACTACCCGCGGCCAAATGGCAGGACCTTCAGCATCATTTGTGTTAAGTGATTACGCGAGATCGCTTGAGGATGCTGCGAAGCTAAGATACATCGAAAAAATCAGTGCTTTTGGAGGAGGAGACTGGTAGACTGGCTGTCTAGCTGGCTGGCTGTCTGATTGACTGGTGGGTTGACTGGTTGCCTGGTGGATTGATTGGCTGGCTGATTGGTGAAGTGACTGTCTGTCTAACTGACCAACTGGATGGCTGGCTGGTTGACTGGATGACTGACTGGGTGGTTGACTGACTGGGTGATTGGTTGACTGACTGGGTGATTGGTTGGCTGGCTGGCTGGTTGACTGGCTGATTGGTTGGTTGGCTGACTGTCTGGCTGGTCGGTTGACTGGCTGTCCCTTTGCCTGGCCGATCTCCTGTTGCTGATCAGTGATGCCCAGGTAGCAGCACAGGCAGGCAAACAGGTGAGGGCAAGTGACGACAGGTGAGGGCAGGTGACGGCAAGTAACCTTACACTACGCACTCTTTGAGGGTCACATCCCTGCGTACACTTATATACTCCACCCAGCACTGAGCTCTGTCCCTCTGTGCACTTTGCCTCCACAGAATTTCCTTTCCTATTTTCTACCCCTGCTTGAGCGCCGCCATGCGTGTTTACCTCCGCCAGCTCATGTAAATCCTGTTCCAGAGAAATCCCCCGCCACACAATAAGCTAGGGGACCCGGGGCAATACCTAAATGAGTGTTACCTCATGTAATAATCTGATCAGTCTTGCCTGTAATATTTACCTCTAACAAAATGAGCACTGCAGAGTCGAGATGAAGCCGACGGCCGCCAGTTTTCCCTCCTCACAGCTGATCCACTTCTCCGCCCTTCTGGATTCGCTGGAAATCTATATATTGACACGGCATCTCTCCCGTGTCGGTTAGAACATCCAAACGCACAGCATACGTATCCCATGACGAACACACAGAGCACTTGTGCAGCCGCCACTATAAGGTTTGTTTTGATAAGTGACCACCGCCACTGACCACCAAGATGGCCGTGCAGGCCCGCGCTACCCCCGCACCCCCACTAATGACGTCAGCTGCAAAACCTCTATTCAGTCTGTAGTTCGACATGGCCCGTGACACATTCAAGTCTGTCGTGCTCCCTCTGATGCCTGAGGATCCTTTGCCTGTGATCAACTGGCTTAACATCGACTTCCTTCACTCATGTCTGCAGGAATTTGTGTGGCGCGACCGAATTTTTACCAATGCCTTTGAAAATCTATGAATTCATATTTCCACTCAATACCCTATGTGAAAAATGCAAAAAATAAAGTGCTCCACATATGCTGTGTATTCTCATACCCATTTAGTATACATGTACATAATAATAAAACTGTTAGTTATAAATAATGCGATATATAGAATATAAGATTATGCATAATAAAATATAATAACATAAACCAAAAATAATATATTAATTTCCGATATTTCTAGTTGGGGGGTGACTCTTCAGTTGGGCAGAGTTGGTGGGGCGAATCTTCAATTGGGGGGCGATTCTTCAGTTGATCCATAATAATAATAATAATAATAATAATAATTATAATAATAATAATAATAATAATAATAATAATAATAATAATAATAATAATAATAGAGAGAGAGAGAGAGAGAGAGAGAGAGAGAGAGAGAGAGAGAGAGAGAGAGAGAGAGAGAGAGAGAGAGAGAGAAAACAGAAAAACCTTAACCTTTTACAACACTTCCAAAATTCAACAAGACAATAAATCCAAGCTTTTCACATTTTACTCCACCACCACCACCATGACCACAACCAACAACAACAACAACAAAACACTACCACCACCACCAACAAAAACAACAAACACACCACCAACAAAAAAACATTATAAATTTAAAGGAAAAGGAAGAGAAATGGATAAAGAGGAGGAACGTGTGCGGGGAGAAAGATTGAACGTGGAAGGGACTCGGGGGGGACGGGGGGGCGGGGGAGAAAAGCAGGTGGAAAAGTTCGGCACACCTGTCCGCCGTGAATGCAGCGTACACCTGTTGCTAATGATGCAGGTGTGGGGGAACTTTTGTCTGTCTGTCTGTCTGCCTGCCTGTCTGTCCATCTATCTATCTATCTATCTATCTATCTATCTGCCTATCAGCCTTTTTGTCTACTTATCACTTCATTCATTTAATTTATCAATCAGTCAACCAAAGAATTTTTTCACTCTATTTGTCTGTTTATATATATCGTCGTTCCATTAGTATATATCTACCAGTGTATTTCCCTATTTATCTTTCTATTGATCCATCTATATGATTATCGTTTTTCTGTTAATCAGTTTTTATCTCACTATCTCTATTTATCGATCTGTCTAATCAAATATCAAGCAAACTCTCTCTCTCTCTCTCTCTCTCTCTCTCTCTCTCTCTCTCTCTCTCTCTCTCTCTCTCTCTCTCTCTCTCTGCAGGAGTTTATCCAGGCCAACATCGTCGCCCCTCCTGCAATTGACGCCTCATCACCCTCCTCACCTGCACTCGATGCCCAGCCACCTTCCGAAGAAGGCACGTCACAGGGAACCGGTAGAGCTGACGCTGAATGCTTCACCCCCGTGAGAGGAGGAGCCAGACCCGCCCCTAGAGCCATTTATCCTACTCATTGCTACAACAGATTTGCCATACTGGAGGAGGAGGACGAGGAACAGAGCACCTTCTTGGTCGGTGACTCTATGATTCGCCATCAGGTGGTTGAATTCTGTGGCAGAGTCCCCAGTCGTAGGCGTAACTACTGTTATCCTGGAGCTGGTGTTGACGACATCACAGCTGCACTGGACGAGGTCTCCGCTGTGGCCTCTAATGACTCACTCTTTGTTCTCCACACAGGTACAAACGACGTCACCACGACCCGGTCTGAGGAACTGCTGGACAAGTACCGTAGGCTCATCCAGCAGTATAAGACTAAATCCCTAAGATTTTGATTTCAGGAATTCTACCACGGACATGGGATGAGGGCGACTTCTACAGTAAGGCCTTCAGCCTCAACAACCGCCTGCAGACTCTCTGCGGAGAGCTTGACGTCGAATTCTTTAACGCCTGGAACGATTTCTACGGCCAGAGTAGACTTTTCCAAAGGGACGGCATACACCTGTCCCCCATCGGGGCAGCCAGATTTGGAAGGCTCTCAACAACGCCGTACGTAACGCCCGAACAACAAAAACGACTCTCAGCCACGTCCTTCCATCCGGCCCGTGTAAATAGACACCTCACACCGCAACAGACTCGTAACATTGAACCCTCCAGTACCTCTATTACCAAGCTTCAAGATAACCTAAGAGTCCTTAGTTTCAATGCGCGTAGCCTAAGAAACAAATTTGATGAACTGCGATGTCTTGCTCTGACAGAAAACTTTGACGTAATTGCTATAACCGAAACATTTATCGACACCACTAATATTGATTTAAGTTCCGAATATAACATAGATGGCTACAGATTCTTCAACAATGATCGTGTAAACCGTAGAGGGGGTGTGGTCGCCCTTTTTGTCAAAAGCTACTTGCAACCTACTGACAAAACACCAAGAAACAGTAACGTTGAACATTTGTGCGTGCGAGTAAACATTGCAAAAGTCAATTTAAATATATCTGTCACTTACAGGCCGCCGGGGCAATCACTTGATGGCGATCTTGAAATGTACAGCGTCTTAAGGCAGTCACTTAATAACAGCGACTCACTGATACTAGGAGACTTTAACCTCCCCATATCGACTGGGCGACACTGTCGGGTACAGAAGGTGAGTCCCATAGAATGATCGAATTTCTAGAGGAAAATTATCTAAGCCAAATGGTTTCTGAACCAACTCGACAAAATAACATACTTGACCTTGTTATAGCGACCCAAGATAACCTAGTCAGTAATGTCACGGTAGGAGAACACCTCGGTTCCTGCGATCATAAACTAGTGCGCGTTGACATTAGAGCTCAAACATCGGTGACTGAAAATAAAGTTAAGGTGCCCAATTTCAAAAGAGCCAACTTCGTAGAAATCTGACGAAAACTAATAGATATGCAACTATCAGATGACGGCAATGCAGAGGACGCCTGGCTAAACTTTAAAAATCACTTACTCACACAGCAGGACACATTTGACCCCTTGTGAGAGAAGCGAATTAACACTAATAAAAGTCCACCTTGGTTTAATAGCGAAATTAAACACTCAGTCAAGGAGAGAAAATTGTCTTACAGGTTAAAGATAGACCAAATAACGCCAGACAACTTTAGACTTTACAATGATGCAAGGCGACGAGTAAAAGATTAGTGCATCAGGCAAAGCGTAGATATGAAGAAAATATTGCAGCCAACTGTAAAATAATCCGAAATCCTTCTTCAGTTACATAAACAACAGAAAGGCGATCAGAAGTGGAATTGGACCTTTAATAAACAGCGACGGAGCACTAGTGACTGACAGCCAACACGTTGCAAACCTATTAAATAATTACTTTTCCTCGGTGTTTAATAATAACAGTCCTCCCACCACCACCACCAACACCAGTACTAATGTAAATCCCGAGCATGCATTGTCTAACTTTGAAATAAAACCCGATGAAGTCCTTAAAGCCCTCAAATCACTTAAAACAAATAAAAGTCCTGGACCTGATAAAGTATATCCAACTCTGCTGAAAGAAACAAAGAGCGAAATACTCTCCTCCCTCACAACCGTATTCAATATGTCCTTGCGACAAGGCATTGTCCCTTCAGATTGGAAAAAGGCTAACGTGACACCGATTTTTAAGAAAGGAGACAAAAAGTACCAGGTAATTACAGGCCCATTAGTCTAACTTCGGTTGTAGGTAAGCTACTTGAGGGCATAATTAGAGACAAAATTGTGAGTTACCTTGAAAGCCACTCATTAATTGGGGACTCACAACATGGCTTCCGAAACAAAAGATCCTGCCTATCAAATCTATTAACCTTTTATAACGACCTCTTCACTGTTTATGACGTAACCAAATCACTGGACGTAGTCTATCTTGATTTCCAGAAAGCGTTTGATAAAGTCCCGCATCATAAATTACTTTACAAATTAAAACAAATAGGTATTGACGGTCAGGTAAACCAATGGATCGCGAATTGGTTGAGCAACAGACAACAAAGAGTAGTGATTGACGGATTTAACTCAGAGTGGGCGCCTGTCACTAGTGGCGTCCCTCAGGGCTCGGTTCTTGGCCCAGTGCTCTTCATTATTTACATCAACGACGTGGATGTTGGACTCAATAACCGCATTAGTAAATTTGCAGACGACACAAAGATTGGCAACTCGGTTCTCACTGAAGAAGACAGGCAAAGCCTCCAAGAGGATTTGCACAAAATTTCAGCTTGGTCGGATAGATGGGAGATGCCCTTTAACGTAGACAAGTGCCAGGTCCTTCAAGTTGGAACGAGGAATAAAAGTTTGATTACGAAATGCGCGGCGTTAAACTCAAAAGCGTTCAATGCGTCAAGGACTTGGGGGTCAAAATCGCGTCAAACCTCAAATTCTCACAGCAATGCATCGATGCAGCAAATAAAGCGAACAGAATGTTGGGCTTCATTAAAAGAAACTTTTTATTTAAGAATAAAGATGTAATACTCCTGCTCTACAACAGTTTAGTCAGACCCCACTTGGAATATGCGGTACAGTTTTGGTCTCCCCACCATGCAAAGGATATTGCTAAATTAGAAGGTGTTCAGCGTCGGGCAACGAAAATTATCACTTCCTTGCGCAACAAATCCTACGAAGAAAGGCTTTCTACCCTTAACATGTTCTCTCTTGAGAAACGTCGCCTCCGAGGAAAACTGATCGAATGTTTTAAAATACTTAATGGTTTCACGAATGTAGACAGATCAACATTGTTTATGATCGATGACACTTTGCGCACGAGGAACAATGGCGTAAAACTCAGATGTAGACAAGTAAATTCAGACTGCACCAAATTTTTCTTCACCAACGTTGTAGTGCGAGAATGGAATAAGCTCCCACCGTCAGTGGTCCAGTGTAACACGATTGACTCCTTCAAAAATAAGCTCGACCGTCACTTCCTTCAACTTAATATCAACTAGAGTAGAAATGCAACGTTTTGGAGTCTTCTGATTAATGTAAAATCACTTAGGTTTAAGGACAGACCACCAAGTCTGGACCATGGGGTCTGTGTGGTCTGTTTTTCTATGTATATCTCTCTCTCTCTCTCTCTCTCTCTCTCTCTCTCTCTCTCTCTCTCTCTCTCTCTCTCTCTCTCTCTCTCTCTCTCTCTCTCTCTCTCTCTCTCTCTCTCTCTCTCTC